>NC_065507.1:38586961-38591684 GCF_006386435.1 Epinephelus moara | reverse complement strand
TCAATCAATCAATCAATCATACACACATGCAAAAATGGAGAAGAAACGGAAAGGAGGAGCGGAGAAGTTGAGAGACAAAAAAAGGCAGGCACTACAGGCAGATGCTGCCAAGTGTCAAAAGTTGACACATTTATTTTCTGCTGCTGCATCTCAAGCAGGACCTTCAGCATCCGCAGCAGCACCTGCAGCTCTCGCATCGCCGTCTGCAGGAGGAGGACATCGTGACCGGGAGGCGGATGCTAGTCAGGTGAGGCGGCTGTAAGCTAATGTGATAACATTGTTTGGCTAGCTTGTTAACTTTTAGCACAAGGCTTGTAGGCTAGTTTGGCTGTCAAAATGTCATTATTGTGTAACGTTACTAGAGCCAGACAGTGCTCAGTGGCATTATTCAACATCAGCATGGCTAAGTAACTAATAAAATAGCTGAACATCTGATCTAACATTATCTCTTGTTTATTTCCCTTAAGCTGGTGAGCTAAATGCTGCTCTGCTGTATACATCATAGATGGTGTAGCAGAGAAAAGTGAGCTGCTGCAGAAATTGCTACTTCAGTAAGGTGATGATATGTTTATTATTATGTTATGATCATTATTAGTGTGACTTATATGTTCACCAGTCTTCACACTATTAAGCGACTATTGCAGACTAACTATTTTAACTAACATTAAAAATATTACATATTTGTTCTAATCAAGGCCTCAGGTTAAATGATGTGTCATTATCCCTTCAATAATGTTTACATGTATATTTTTTTGTCTCCCACATATATGTGAACATATTTGTTCCACCACCAGCATCCACCGCCATCATCCGCCGCCATCATCCACCGCCATCATCCACCACCAGCATCCACCACCATCATCCACCACCAGCATCCACCACCAGCATCCACCACCATCATCCACCACCAGCATCCACCGCCATCATCCACCGCCATCATCCACTGCCATCATCCGCCGCCATCATCCGCCGCCATCATGGTCGCCCTTATTTATTTGAGCCAGAATACACTGACGAAGAGCTTCATGAAATTGAAGAACGGAGGAGGAGAGAGAGAGAGGTGCAACAGGTAGAGGACGAGAGAGGAGGAATGGCTGCTGCAAGGCAGCGTAGCTCTGGAGATTGGTGGTGTACCTGTGAATGCTGTGCCCTAGTGCCCACAGAAGAGGAATGCCTCTGTTGCAAGGAATGGGACCGGTTGCAGCCTTATTTTCAAGGTCTGGATGTGACCGAGGACGAGACACCTCCACCTGGAGTAGTATCCAGCTGGGCTTTATCTAGAGCTCGCAAGATATATTTCGGCCGTGCTTTGGAAAGCAGAGCTAGATGATAAACAAACATGGCAGCACACCGGTAAGGTAAGACAACACGTTTACATGTCGTTTTCTATATGTTCTCTGCAATTAATACTAACGATATGAGGCGGTCTTTGTGGAAAAAAAGCTTGTTTAGTGGACTAACTTTGCACTTGAAGTATGCCCGTTCACTTAGGTTTTAACAGGTCTGAAGCTACTATGCGCCCCGGCTGTATCTAGGCTAATGGCTAACATGCTAACTATTATTTTTATGTCACTAGTCACTTGAAACAAATTTAGGACGATAGGAGACAGGCTGAAATAACAGGTTCCCTTTAAAGACAGTATGGAACATAGCCTGTAAACATGAAAGTCATTCTTGAAACTTTGATATCAATACGTTTAAACTATTTAAACGTATTGATATCAAAGTTTCAAGAAAAATTTGAGTATTCATCCTTGGAATCAGAGTCTTGAAGTGAGTGTGATGATATGTTTAAAGCCTAAAGAGGTAATAAGTAGTGCACATGCCGCATCTCTATATAAGTTAAGTCTAGTAAAATGTTTGTGCATCATTTACTGCATAATTTGATGCAAATACTGTGAAATGTAGGAATGCCAAAGCAAATACGCTGAATGGCAATTTAATGAAAACAAATGTTGGATGTGGAAATGCAGCTGTAATCGTGTATTTAGAGTGTGTTGTTTTCTCTATCTCTATCTGCTTCACACACACACACACACACAGACACACACACACACACACACACACACAGGTTCTAAGGAGATTGTATTTGCCTAATCATATGCATTTTCCACTTCATTTCCATGCTTTTTCAGCTCGGGGCACTCTGCAGCCATCAGAAACACAATACAGTACACAACCACACTGTGTACACAAACCACATTATGAAAATGATAGATACTTGTGGTGCTCTTACGAGCAGCATTGATGTAGTAAATGATAAAGCTGGCAACCTTTAACCTGTAGCAAGTGACCATCATAAAGCAAACAACCAAAAACATCAACAAACTCATAAGTTAAGGCTGAAGTGTGGGACTTTTACATATAAACACGTCTTTTACATTCAAGCCAAATGAGTTCACACAATGCTGATTAGGCCTATCACCACCAGGTAAAGCTCTTTGTATTTTTCAGTATACCACAGTTTTGGTGTCGGGTATCTTTGGCAACTTTCCTGTGCAGGCACAGCCTACGTGATGTGTTTTACATTAACCAGGGAGAGATAAATTTATTTATTTTATGTTAGATTTGTTTCATTTGTGTTGCCTTGTTTGGCACTGATTTTCATTTTGTTTTCTCAATTCTTCGTCTGCACATGCATGATTCTGATATTTGCTTGCTGGTACTATATATGTCGACAATTTGATATAAAGTTTGCTTGTTTTTTTACATAAAAGAAAGGGTCCAATAAAAGTTTCTGGAGTGGATGCTCCGGATAACAAGAAAATTTGGCATTCAGAATAAGGAGTAGTTGTAGTTGTTGTATAAGTGGTAGTATTACTTTTACTGTTGAAGTAGAAGTTGTAAAGGTTTTTATTTAGAAGTAATAGTAGTCAGGGCTGCCAACGTTTCAAAAAACCTTGGAGTGAGATTCAGCGGGGCCGACCACAATTTTGTCATTTAGGCCTACACATTAATACCTATTAATTATTACCTCTTAATATCACAGACAATTATGTTTTAATACTTCATTTTTCTTTTCTTTACCAAATACAACAGGTAACCACAAAACCTTCATTTAACATAATGTGACCTATTACACAGACATAAATTTATATTAAAAAATAAATGCTGTGTCGATATTAATATAAATTTGTCTCTTGCATTTGTCATGAATCATGTTTCTAATTTGCCTTGTGTTTACATCATTTTAGTGGGGTGAGTACCAGATGAACTCACAAGTGCAATTCCAATCACATAATTTCAATCACATAAACAAACAATGGCTCGATTCTGCTTAATACATCCATCAATTAGCATATGCTCAGTAAGCACCCAAAATTTATTTTTCGATGGCTGCTGCAGCAATAGGCTACTATTTTAATTTAGCTGCTAACATAAAGTACTCATTGCTGCTAATTTAGCATTTTTGACATTTACAAAGCTCTCCAAATGCATTTACATGCTCTCAGAACATATATAAGAAACTAAATGTAAAGTCTTTTGATCTTTTGATTGTTTTTTGGGGCTTTTTCGTCTTTAATGGATAGGGCAGAGTGAGGGAATGACATGCAATTAATGGTTGCAAGGTAAAGTTGAACCTGTGACCGCGCCAGCACTATCCACTACCGACGTCCCTAATTAAAATAAAAGCTAAAAGCTAAGGACTAACTACTTCACAACACACATGCCAACATATCTGGAGGTGAGAAATGCAAGACTTGAAATATTTCTTCTTCCTCTTCTTACTAGCAGGAGGGCATCGCTCGTCATTGTAGGTAGTAGTAGCCTAGTTATGTAAGGTGGTGCCACCTACCGTACAGGAGTGTAATGACTTTTCGAGTCAGAAATTGGAGGTGTGGCTTGAGACAGTTTGAAATCAAGCAATTGCGTGACTCTCACGGCGAATGCGTGAGAGTTGGCAGCTATGTAGTAGTAGTAGTAGTTGCTGTTGTAGAAGTAGCAGCAATAATTGAGCTGGAGCAGTAGTAGTAGTTGTTGTTGTTGCAGTTGTTTTAGTTTTATTGTTGAATTGGTAGTTGTAAACGTTTTGGCTGTAGTAGCAGTAGCAGTAAATTAGTAGTGCTTATTATAGTTGTAACAGAAGTATGGATTTCTTTATGGAGTAGTAATAGTGGATACACTAGTAGCAGTAGTAACAATGTAACAATTTCAATCAGGAGAGACTCATTTTTTATAGTAAAACGAATATTAACATGTGCACACAAGAATGAAAATGTGGAAAGTCTTTGGCGATTAGACCCCGTAGAGATGGTATGATTTAAGGAGGGTGATGAATCCATAGTCGAATAGGGAACTTACGCTGAGCTTCATTTGTAGTAATTAGGGTTGGGTCGGTGTGAACATTTTGAAACTAGTTTTATATTAACTCAACCACTGGACTGGACCAGTGTATCGGATTTTACCAGGTGTCCGACTTAACCCTATGGGCCCTAGGCCTTCTTTGGGGTATTTTTACTGCCTTTTCTTTTAAGCTCATATCACAGTCATTATAAAGGCTACATACACATGCTATATCTTGTTTGTTTTTTTCAGGACAATCTGGGTTTACCAGATTGGCCATCATTCCATGTCCTCCTATGTGCCTGTATTTTATATTAATTTTTATATCAATGAAAAAAACAAATCTGTGTGACTAAATTCTTACATTTTTACATGTATCTCACCATAGCAAGTTGGAAGTTGACATATTCTGCCATATATGAAGAGGGGAGACTCTCTG
>NC_065507.1:38560100-38586823 GCF_006386435.1 Epinephelus moara | reverse complement strand
CCAGGTTTTTATTTTGTAGACAATTGATCTGGATTTATAGCGTGATGGGATGACAGCACAATGATGTGTGTGGTATCACTGGAAAGCTCTGGTCCTGCACTTTCATGTGATATGCGTGGCATTTCTGTGCAACCCTGCATTCGCGAGTAATCCATCCAAGAGTAATTTGTGTGCAAAACTGTATGAGAGCTCTGTTATCATTTTAGTGTAACTTTATCATTTTTTTTTTCCGCTTTGTAAACATTGGACTACCGACAAGTGCTTGGTCTTGTCGGAAAGCCACGGTTCCACTGTTTCGCGGGATATGCGTGGCTTCTCGCTATGATTCATGGTCACGGAGAAAATCCATAGAGAAGAACAGGTGTGAATTTGGACTCACTATGCGTCGTTTGGGCCCATAGGGTTTTAACTGCAATTCAATCATGACCCAACAGAAAACTAGCGTCTAAATATTGTACAGTGTTGCATAACATTGTAGCTCTCTGTCCATGCTGTATACAAAGCATGTAGCTATCAGCTGTGCACTCAAGATCACAGTGGAGACGTAAACACTTTCTAGATGGGAGAGTAGCCTAATTGCTCTCTTCCTACATGTGTAACGTTACTTTTTAAAACAGAATATTTTCTGATATTTATTTGAAATAACATATAACACAGCCAACAGGATGTAGCTTAGCTTGATACTGGCAAGGGTCATTCACCTTAACAGAAACGTTTAGCTCCCTGGTGATCTCGCTCCAGTCAGCTGTAGCTGTATTTAGTTTTTTTGCAGTTAAAATAAGAAGGTATCGTATAGATAATTCATTTCAACTTAATGAATCACCATTGTGGCACTGTCAATGTGAGCGACAGATACAAATAGCAACATGGCGTCTGATGAAAGTTCAGCTCAAAACAATGCTAACAGCCGATTATGATACCTTTTTTCATCAGCTTTGAATCTAAAATGTTGCCATATTGGTGCAATTTTAGTTTCCGTGACAGACTTTACCCCCTTTCAACCAAAATTTGTGTGTGCAGGCAGATTTTTAAACACGGAAAAACTCAGTAAAAACAGGATATATGAGTTAGATTAAGTGCTGTGACGCAGATAGCACACGTTGCTGGTGGAGGCTGCTTTTTAACTTGCCAGAACATGTCATAATATCAAATGCTGGTTCCGCTGGTTTTCATAAAATCACCGGTTTAAGCTTGTACACCGGACCTGACAGACAAAACCCAGAAATCTACCCAACTCAAGAAGTAGTTGTGCTGTAGCAATAGTAGTAGCAGTAAAGTTGTAATAGCTTTATTGTTAAAGTAGTTGTCGAGGTGGTTGCTGAGTGTAGAAATAGATTTTGTAGTAGTAGTAGTAGTCGTCATCAATCGATCAGTCAATCAGTCAATCAATCAATCAATCAATCAATCAATTTTATTTGTCCTTGTAGTAAAAGTTGCTGTAGTAGTTAAAGTTGTACTAATTGTAGTAATGATGGTGGTAGTAACAGTAGTTGTGGTAATGTTGTAATGGAGCCACTAAGCCTTGGGTCCAATTCACAGACAGTAAATCTGGCGTCCTCTCATCACAGGTTTAAGTCACATTATACACTAGAACAGTATTTTCCTTGAATCTTTCCTTTCACATGTGTACATAATTAGATATGAGCTAATACATATAACATACATAACAGCAAGAGGATTTTTTTTCTCCAGCACTGAAAATACTGCATATTAAAACAATGATTGTGCCTAAAGACAAATGGTCATGCATGTCTTCATGTGCAGAAGAAACATCCTCTTCTAAATCACCAGTTTATTACACTGTCAGTGTGATGTTGAAAATATATAAGTAAAAGATGAAAAGAAGAGAAGTCTCAAGTTCTAATCTAAATTCAAGTTTAAGGATCATTAATGGTAAATAGAAGTTGCATCACAAGTTATCAAAACTGTGACTTGAGTCCAGGTCCAGTACTTGAGTACCAGAAAGCTGGTAGGCTGGTAGTTTCAGCGTGGTCCAAATGCTGCTCCTGATGCTTGAAAGTGATACAGTTCTGGAGAAAAGCTCAACATTTTTTTTTTTTTTTTGCACAAAAAGAGAATAGACACAGAGAGTACTGGCAAACATATCAGCAATCTGCAGCTTCACCCTTACAATACCCTCATTAGGGCATACCCTTAGTCAGTATTGGGGAAATGCTGACGTGTTACAAACTATCATGGACAAACCAGGTTGTTTGAGGACAAATGAACTAATATCACACCTTGAAGGACCGGTCAAGCTGAGTTGTTACTGCCAATCACACATCACTGTAGTCAGCATTTTATCACAGCAGGATGATGCCTTTTGCCCTCCTGTCATCTAATTATGAGCTTCCACCTTTCTTTTATTTTACCCAACCCTCTGTGATAGTCCAACTGTATCTACTGGTTTTGTGAGCATCTTGACGGCTTTGCCACTTGGTCTCAGGTGTGAGAAATGTTGCTGCTTATATATTTTAGAAATAAAAAGTAATAGCTTTCATGAGCTAGATAAAAGTTGATTTTGTTATATCACTCAGTTACACTATGGTTTTATATAAAAGTATGCTGCCACCACTGTCCACATACTTTTTAAACCCTTTCCTGTCTCAACATGACAGTATCCGCATCCATAAAGCTTGGTTCATAAAGAAACATGTACTGAGGATGAAACATGTAAGTTTCTCATAATTTTCAAAGCTTTATTCACAATGGACTATTCTTTAGCTGCATTTCTTTGTTTTCACTTGAGAGCGTTGGCTGCGGTCTAATCACTCTTCCTCTCATTTCCTTCTCATTTGCTCTGCCTATCTCTTCTCTCTGTTTTCTCACCCTCTCCAGTGAATATCTGCAATGAATAAGAAAGGATTAAAAATTAATCCTGAGGAGCATCATTCTTGCTGTGAGGCATCTACAACATGTGTGGCTGCTCTTCTTGATTAGCCCAAATATTGTGAGATAATAAAACAGGCTGAAATTTACAAGACAAAGGTACCTTCAGCTGGGCAAATACTTTATATCTTGAACAAGGCGTTTTAACAACTTTCATGAAAAAAAAGAAAGAAAAGAACTTTGTAAAAGGTGATTGGTTTTAACCAGTTTCCATCCAGATTTTGTCACTGCATTCACTAAACTGCAGTCAACTACATTCACTGCAGTTTATAGTTAAAAAAAAGGTTGTCTTGCAGCAAGGACAGATCAGAAAAGGGTTTTACTCAAAGATAGAAGAAATAAAAACAAACAAAAAAAAGAGAAAGGAAAACAGTTATTGCTGATGTTCTGGTACAGGACAAAAAGGGTTTATCTACATAATGGATCGGTAGAAATGTTACTTTTAAAATCAGGTTTTGACCAGTATTTTGTTCTATCCTATATTTTACACCCATGTAAGTCTTCAAAATAAACTCGCAAATTCTAGCTTTTTTCCATATGAAAAATTAGTCAGGTCGATGTCCATTTGTGCCAATTTAAAATAAATTATTATCATTACTATTATTATTATTATTATTATTATTATTATTATTATTATTATTTCTGGATCCACGTTTCTGACTTTAACTGTGGACTTGGCTGCCTTGGTTTTGAAAATGAGAAGTAGTTTCAAATGAGAAATTGAGTTTGAACCCAAAGATATGTTTGTACTCTTTTAGTGGAAAGTCCCAGGGTAACATTGCTGACATTTGACTTGTCACTAAATTCATTTGTTGTCCTCTTCTGTCCCAGTCACATACTGGAAAACACACCTTTGTGGTGTTTCAAGTATCTGGCACCATGGACAAGAAGGCAGTGGAGTATGGAAAGTCTTGATGCTTTGCTTCTATACAACTTAAGGTGTGTTCAGAACAACAAATGATTGTACCAGTTATTAACAGGACTGCACCTGATGGCTTTATTGATGCTTGGGAGTCATTAAATAATGCTTGATAGATCATTTATGAGCTAGCAATAGTGATAGCTTCAAGCCGGTGTCAAGCTGGCTGGTGTTTATGGCACTTTTTTGTTTCATTAAATTGCTTTCTATGTCTAATCCATCAGGAGGACCACACTAATGAATCATTTGACTAGTGTAACAACATTTACAGTGTTTTGTTTTATTTTTATGGATGGCTATAAAGGGTTATAAATCTTTTTTTTTTTTTTCTTATGACAGGTCAAATGTCAGTTAAAAAGTTGTTCTCAAATATTTTAGTGCCTTCATCCCTACAGTGACACAACTGTTATTGAGGGTCATATTAGGTGACCACAATGGGAACTTGGCAGCTTAAAAAAATGGGTTAGACTGCAATCAAGTGATGGTCCAAACAAGAAGCCAAGAAAACTTCTGAGAGGTCTTGTTACAGTAGTTAGGTTCAGTTAATTGACTGATATATTTTATTTCAAACATGTAAAAAAGAAAAAGGAAAAAACGTAACAAAATAATTCTATGGTCATAAAGACGTTACATCTTTTAACAATTAATTTGAGTAAATATCATAATAACTCCACAAGCATTCAGTGTCAAATGACAAAAACAAATAAAAACATTTTCCATCATCCAGAGCAACAACAAATACGTAAAGAAAATGATGCAACAGGTTCTAAAAAAAAAAAAAAAAAATGAGAGAAGAAATCTGAATAGCCTCTTGTCATTTCTCATTAGTTCCTGGCACTATCCAGTGCAGACATGGTGAAGCGTGACCCACAGCAGGTTAGGGCAGCCTGGTCCTTCCCAGCTCATAGGCCTCTTTAAGAGAGATATTGATGATGGTCGGGAGGAGGCTTTGCTAAATGAGCCTCAGCAATGAGCTGGAAAATGACTAATGTTCCCTGGGTGAGCCCAGAGTGGTCGGGCCTGCCTCAGTACTGCCTGGCCTGCCCACTTTTTCATGACTGAGAAGCAAGAAGCATGTACAAGAGTATGTGGGAGTGTGTGCACATGTGCACTATTCACTATCCAAGATCTCCTTGACCTAATATGCACCGAAGATGTCATCTTTCTGAAATACATTAGGCTGACCTGTTCCTTAGTACATACTGTGTCAGGGAAAATTCATTTATCAGTTTCTGGAATAAATCAACAATGAACGGACACTGTTTGGTGGTTTGGTTTATTTTCTTACAAAGATAATAACAAGAATTGATGAAATCAGGCATAGTCAGAAATCATCAAAGCATAAGGGGTCAGATACCCTTCAAAATGCCCATACATTTACATAGTCCTACATTAGGTATTTGGATAGGTGGATGCAGGGCAGGGTGATAAAACACAATTAAACCACCCAGATGCTTGTAGAGGGGGGCAGTGGTGCACCTTAAACACCAGTTGCCACTCAACACCAGAAGAAAAAGAAGGAGAGGCAGTAGTAGTGGAAGAAGAAGAAGACAAGATCAGCCACTAATGCATATGTTAACGTTACAACAACACTGAAAATGCTCACAAACGTATTTTTTGTATGAATGTTTTTGACAGCACAGCACTGCCCCACAATTGAATTTGCCACATAATGTTAGCTATAGTAGCTTTATAGTTGGCTCATCTAATGCTAATGATAAGTTAGCAAGTTCAAATGACTAGTGGGATGTTTCAGTAGAATGAAATCACACAATGTGACTAAAGGTAACATGAATAAAACATCATACATTTCCTTGTTCGTAAACACAATTTCTGCCTCAGTCATATCAGATAGATTTTGATTGACGATAAATGACCCCACAGTACTTACTGATGTCATTGGTAATCGCCATCATCGCCGTTTCTTAATGCTGTCATTAAATAACAGCAGAAATAACATACTGAGGGTGTAGAACTTGTAGAGAAAGTATTGACCACAGCTAAGATTTAGTGTTTTGTCTCTGCATTGTGTTTCCACTGTCAGCTAAAACAGCTAAAATGTTTGAAACCATCTGTACAAAGAGTCTGACATGCTCCTGACCAGAATTGAGATTTTGTTGTCTATTTGTTGTTTTATTTATTGGAATTATTTTGGTTGTAATTAATTGTAATCTCCCTCAGATTTGTGACGTTCTGCTATATGGCAAATGTTTGTCATGTTCTGACGGTACATAATAGTAACCTTGTGGTTTTTTCAACTTTCACTTGGGAGCAAAAATCAGCCTTATACTTAAAAAGAAATAATGATTTGACCTTTTTAGCATAATTATTGATACTGATAACATTTTTATCATGATAACATTTTTCACTTAGCGGACATGGTCTTGTCAATGCATCAACCTTTTCCACGTGCTACAATCTCAATTTTGGATAATAATGCAAAATCTTGGCATTTCCTCAGTGATTACACATAAGGTTATGCAAAGATCACATTAATGGTAAATACCAATGGCTAAGATATGGTGAGGGTTAGGCAAACAAAAACAAACAAACAAACCAAAAACCATTGACTGAGTGGGAAGGTTTGGTTGATAAAGGGTTAATCAAGACCTGTGATGGAACATGAACTCTGTTGTCTTGCTACAAATTCGCTATAAACCCATCCACCATCATCTCCCTTACTTGCTGCAAAAAGTTAGGGTAAAGGGCAAATTACTTCCTGCATTAGCACTGCCAACCTGATCTCACTCCGAAGTTGTCGAAAATTGATGCTTGGTCAGTGACTTCCAGCATCAGAAACCAATGAGAAGGCCGCCGTTTCACATTGGCATGGTACACAACCAGTCGCTGTTACTGTTTAACGGCACCCAGCGGCATCAGGGGGAAGTGTGGTGGGACAACAACGAAAGTTAAGGCGGCTGAAGTCTGAGTAGGGTGGACGGGTGTAAGGGGTGGTGGATGAGTCCATCAGCCACCAACTTTCACCCCTAAGGCCGCTGATCGCCTCCCGTGTGATTGTAAAGCCAAACCCTGTTCTTTTTTTCTAAACCCAACCACATGCTTTTGTAGCCTAAACTCAACTACCTGCGTGTGTTGGCAAAACATAACCATGATCATTTGTTGTTGAAGGGAAAAAATGTCAGCATTGTAGTATCTTAGTATGTTTATTTTGAAAGAAACTGTATGCAAATTGTGCTTTTCCTGTGAAAGTAGATGTGTATTTTGAAAACACAATGTACGTAACGGGCTGAAGTTGGCATGGCGTCCCCAGAACGTCAACAACCAATGCACCCAGGGTACCTTGCAGGCCTTATCTCAATGTAGAAAGTCCACGACCAAACACCAACAGATGTAATATTTAGGTGCAGAATCTTCCAATATGAAAGGAATTCCTTGGATACCAGACTCGGCCATATAATTTTGGACAGCATGTAAGGTGCACAAAGACCTGTGTAGGGCAGATGACAGAACATGTGTTCCTTGCAACTGTGCAGACAAGACTGTTTAATTTGTGCTAAAGCCTTTTTCAAGACTACAAAACCAATGAATCCTTACAAAAGTAAAGCTTTGCTTTACACAACAATGATGAAATCCACATCGCTTTTCCTGCCTCTGAGGTTCAGTCAGTCACTACCTCCGTCCCAACACCCCTGCATAAACTTGAATAATTGTAGTACACACTCTTAGGGCACCTTTGTCACAAATTTATTCTAATTTCAAGTGATGGAATTGAATCATGTTATTGCAGTTTCCCTATGAAATAAGCCATTAAATCAATGCAATAATGAAATAAATAGAACAACATTTGAATGGATTATTTAAATGTTTAATGCATAGTGTGGATATGTCACTGTCAGGTACTATTTGCATTGTTTTGTCAAATCAGGCCCTAATTTCTGCATTTCTATATCAGTAAATTTTCAATTTTAAACACTGCAAAAATGTCCTAAGTTGACATCGAACTTGTCCACTTCATGCACATCACCATTCATCAATTGCTAGCGAGCTGCTGCTAAATTCAAAACACTCAAGGGTAGTCATCCACATCAACGGCACTGTATTCTTTTTTACTTTATCTGTTGAAATCATATCAGACTCTGCGGTGAGAGAAGAAACACTCCGGTTAAGTGTTGCCCTCCTCCTGCTTCCTTCCTCTCTCCATCTTCCTCTCTCTCGCACTCTCGCCTCCAATCCACCATTATTAGTGCCTCCAATACTCCAGAGGGCAAACAAACTTTCAAAAAATTCCCCATAACCCGCCAAGCGTAGCCCATTTTCCTCTCCATGCAATTAACTGCGCCAACATTTACAATAATATGATTACAGACACTTTGGCAAAGTCATGGGGGGAACGCGGGGCATATTAGGTATCAGCAAGGGGTTGATCGTAATGGTCGCGTTTCCCGGAGACTCACATTTTCTTTTGCACGCAATAGTGAGAGCTACTAAATTCTCCTCAGGCAGTAAAAACCAATGCACTGGAACCATGATAACAAACACAGGCAACCACTTTCTTTCTCATCACTCTCTTATTTTCTTTCTCTTACTTTGGGGCCTAGTTTTTTTTCTTTCCTTCTTACTCTCCCCTGCACCCTTCTTCTTAACTCCCCCCATCCTCACCGCGTCTCCCATGCACCCCTCAATTAATTAAGTCTTTCACGGCCATGTAATTAGGAACATTAGCAAGTCATAAACTTGCCACGAGTCTTGAAATTATGTGCTGGCCCTCAGCAATTTGTTTGTAATTCGTTTTCCGTGAGACAACAGCACCGTAGGGTCCCATAGATCTTCCTAGGGCCCCCACTGTGCCCGCCCTCTTGCAGCCACGACAGGCAGGATAAGAGGGGTCCTTGTCAGGCTGAGAGGGAGACCACATAATGCCCAGGCTGGCTGGCACCCATCCCGCTGCTCTCAAAAGACTACTTAGAACAGCCTGACAAAGTCTGTTCATTAGATGCCTCCCAGGTTTACATCCTTATTTGAGAGACAGAAATGCTACTGTTACACTTAGTGTAAGGTAAACATATTCTAAAGAGGATATCCTAAAAATGAAATTAATTTGTTAGTGTGATGATGGGCTCCAGATAAGGCCCAACATTCACTGTAAAGCCCTTTTTAGATAGGAACTGTGCAAATTTGGAGGAAAGCCCAATCTTTTTTCAGCATTGGCAGTATGAAAACAAAATCTGCCTACTTTTGTTTATACAGAATGCGCCTTTTTGGGGCATGGGGGGTGTGAGCAAGTAACAAAACGTGTAGCTCGGCGTGTGATGTAAACAGTGACGTGGGAGGGAAGCCGTGGCTAGTCAGTCCTTCGGGAGCTCCTCCTCCTCTATGCTTTCTCTCGTAAGTCGGCCCGTTCTTCACCGTCCCCGTTATTTGACGGTTAATGGCCTCTTGGTTTGCGAGGACAAGGAGGGCGTGCAATTCCTTGTCTCCCCAGTTGCTCATCTTTACAGTGTCTGTCAGGTTTGCATTTCCATCTTGCTACTAGCTGCTCGCTAATTGCTGCTATCAACTGTTTCCTGTTTATCCACCGCCAGTGGATCGCACGTGCAGCGTCATCAACAGCTCCTCCCACAAGTCTTCAACAGCCCCTCCCGTTGCGGAAGGCTGCCTTGGACTGTTTAAACTAAAAGGGCTCCGCCAATATGACTACCCTACGAGGCGGAAAATTGGGCACCTCGGATCAACTCGCCAATCCGGCTCTGTGTATCTAAATGCTCGCAGCTTGCCGGCAAAATGGCCCAACATTCGCTGAAAATCATGCAGTGTAAAAGGGGCTTAAGTTTCCGGCAGGTCAGCGGGGTTATTAAGAAGCCTCGACACCCCCCTGCTGTGATGCTATGAGAGTCAGCCCTCCCTAGTTGAACTGCCCTCCAGTGTTCCCAGTCTCATCTTGGACGTCCTGTATAGTAGATGGTGAGGAACAGTCATGCTCGATATAATATATTATATTACTCCTTATATTACTTATATTGTTGGTCTTGCAGTCGATCAGTAAAACAAGATGAATTGTCACCCTGCAAGCTTGTCTCTAAGTATGAGGCATTGGATGGTATTAAATGCGCTCAAAAAAATGAAGAACATAATCCTCACTTAACCACTCGGCTCATCCAAGTGAGAGTAGGCCTGGTGGAGCATGTAAAGGACAGCATCATCCAGTCTAGTGTGTCCCTGGTACGCAAACTACAGGGGTTTGACATGTGGTCTCAGTGGGCAGAGAAGCAGCTCTTCCAGAGTCGTCATGATGTTTGATGTGAAGTCAACAGGTCTGTAGTCGTTTAGCTTGTCCAGCTATGGCACCACCACTGACAGGAACAGTGGTCACCTGGGTCTTGTGCTTGTTGGACCCATTCACCTTCCCTTCAGACCGCCCTAAACAGACTTTTGCACTCTTAAAATTAGGCCCATTCCTCTGAACATCTAATAATGACTCGAATGGGTTTACACTGGAGTTGTTTGAAAGCCCGGTCCGTCTCAAACAGATGATCCAGGTTGTCACCAGGATAAATTGGTGATGCTGGGGGCACTACCCAATCATATTTTGACACCCTGTCAGTGAGACCAGGCTGGATAAACTGTAGTCAGGTAATCTGTGATCCATGAAATAAAGGAGGAATCCACCCCCTCAAACCTGTCTCTGTAGAGTGTTGCACAAATGAGTCCTAAAACCTGAAAATTAATTAGCATTTTAGCACTCCTGGCACTAGCACTCTGAGCCTCTCTTCCTTACTGTTTCGATCTCATCTTGTTGTTTCAGTGGGCTGAACCATGTGCACTTTGCAGATGGAGGGCACTAAGAGACTCCGATGTAGTTTTTTAAACAATAACTTTTCAAAAGTAACTCAAAGTGTTTATTCAACAGCCAATGAAAATGCACTAAATAATAAACAACTACTACAACCCTAACCCTAACAATATCAAAGAAACAAGTCACAAAAGTATTTTATTTTCATTCAGCCTTTATTGTGATGGCTATTTCATAAAAAAAAACAAAAAAACAAACAAACCTCACAATCAGGGTGCACTGCACATATATTGAGGACAGGTTAATGATTTCACCTCATCTTTTATCTATTGCTCTCTATCATAAATAAAATGTTAAAATTATTCTGTATTAATTTGTTCTCGAAACATAACTCAACCTTTTCTTTCATCATTTTCCATCCTTCTGACTGATTCTAGAGTGTCCCGTGCCCTACATCTGTGGCAGTTTTTTTTCTTTTCTTTTTTCTTTTTTTTTTTATGTCCAAACAGTCAAATGAAGTCTTCATCAACCACAAAACAGCCAAATCATGCAGAGACCTAAACATGTGATTTTCTCCCCCATGCAGGTTAAATGTGCGTGTGTTTTCCTGTGTGTATATGTGTGTGTATGTGAGTCCTTCCAGCTCTTTTGTCCATGCCGCTCCACAGAGAGGTTAACGGCATCGATGCCTGTGTGATTCCAGCTCAAGCACTCTCATCAGCCGCCTTATTCTCTCCTGCGGCTGCACCCTGACCTCCCAATAACCATACACCATTGTTTCTATTTACCATTTGCCAGAGATGGAGGGAAAACTGGAGAAAGAGCGTGGCAGAGAAAAAGAGAGCTGGGGATGGTATTGATCGGCTTCCACATGTATTGAAACCAGATATTGATTTTCTTTCTTTTTTTTCAAATGGGAAAAAGTGCATTGTCCGACCGAAGGAGATTTCTATGGGGATTTGGGGAAAGAGGAGTTGAAATGAGCATCCGGTGCACCGTTGTCTCTTGTGGATTGTGTATAGGTCTGTGGTAATTGAATTGAGCGAACAGGGCCCTTCTCCGATGTGTGCTCTCTTAAGAGTTTTTGGCCTGTCGATGTTTCTCTGTAATATTTCGGTTGGAGGAGACTTCAAGAAGCCGGGAAAGTTTTGTGACAAACATTTCAGAGGAGTTCAGCTCATGACAAGGCAAATAAGTATCATTGTGAAGAAATTTTGATGTTAGTCTTTAACTGCCACTGTAAATTAGTTGGATACTTAAGTTGCTCTCAATATGTTATGAGCATATCTGGTTTTATGAGAGTCTATTAAGATAACTTTAAAATTTTGTGATATGTTGATGACTTTCCTGGTTGAATCAAACCAGTGCCAAAGACAGTGTTTGTTTTATGATAAAAAAGGGGAAGTTTTAAGAATCTGTACATAAAAACAAAAGACAATAAGTTAACTACAACTCCAAAGGTGCTTTACGGTAAGGAACATAAGATTTTGTTGCATCAGTACTGGTAAGGTTATGATTTGCAGAAATCCTATAAAACATTAAGCAGTTTAAACCAGGTCGCAGATTGTTTGTCACATTTAGATAAAACTGGGCTACTACAGCAACCTGTTTTAAACCCAACTGCACTGACAATGTGTTTTCTTCACAGCTCTCTGGTTTCTTCCCCACAGCAACAGCAACTGTACTTGGGTCCTCATTCATCAATCTATCTTAAAAACCAGGTCAGATCTGAGCGCAGAAATCCTACTATGATAGGGTTCGCATGTCATTCATAAAATGTTCTTATCTCGCCAATCACAGCAAAAGAATGATCAGGTGTTAATAAATGTGGCGGCTGAAATCATTCGTCATTTACACATCCTGCCCCAAATATTCCTCATCCCGAGAGTTTACAACATGGAGAGACATAATACGGCCAAAAAAGAGAAATTTCTCTGAGCCAGAAATGGAAACGCTGACATCCCAGGTCAAATTTAGTCAACTGGTTCTATTTGACAGCCTGAAAAGTGGCATCAAGTTGGATGAATACAGCATAGAAAGAAAGCACTGCTGCAGTCAACAGCGTTGCAGTGATCAGTTGAACTCTAGCTGAGGTTGGAATATTGAATGTTTTATGTAGCCTACTAACCAGTGGCCTACACATATTAATAATATTAGGCTACATAGTATTGATATTGGTATACTATTCATATAAAAGCTTACAGCTGACCCAGCCCAAGGAGCTTGTAGCCTCGTGTTGGGTCTGCTTCCCTTTTGGCTGTAACAGGTGGCAGAGACGCACCAGCTGTGTCCAAACAGATGAATGGTAAATGTGTAATTACCTATAGACTACTAGTATTTAAATTCTTACAATGTTGCAAGGGTTATGTATTTTGTTTTATTAATGTTTTAATTCTAAATGAACTAAACATGATTTGGCTCATCAGTTTAATAGAAAAAAAAAGACCAAACAAATAAATTTATTACAACTGGGCACCACTGGGTAGTGTCCAACATTCGGTGAGCCTGGACTCAGTCCCACAGAACCATGCAACTGCCAGCTGTGATAGAGTGTACATGTGTCACGGTGTGTGGCAGGACCCAAATGCAACACAAATGCACCAGTAGCAACAGTCTTTATTAAACACTTATGCAGCGAGTGTTCTGGAAGTATTCGAACCCCGGTCTCCCGTGTGCCAGGCGAGCGAGTTACCACAGGACCAACGGGGCAACTCCTCTGAGTTGTAGTCCATCTCCTGTGGTTAGGAGGTGGGTTCCAGGTGGAGCGATCTCTAATCGTCCGGTGGGTCCTCCAGGGAATGATCCTCCTCCATGACCGGATCCTCCTCCGGGGTCAGACGGGGGAGAGGAGGGGACCACTGATTGAGTCTGTGTATGGCTTATCCAGGTGGCATCGGTGGAAGTCGGCAATGAGTGTGGGGTCTGGGATGCGTCGTGCAGAGACCCAAGACCTGTCCTCCGGACCATACCCCTCCCAGTCCACCAGATACTGGAGACCCCTCCCACGACGTCGGGACCGCAGCAGGCGTTGGACTGAAAAGACAGGGCCACTGTCGATGAAGCGAGGAGGTGGAGGAGGCGGAGTAGCAGGTACCAGGGGGCTTTCATGGACAGGCTTTATCTTAGAGACGTGAAAGGTGGGATGAATACGCATGAAGCGCGGAAGTTTCAGTCGTATTGCTGCCGGGTTGATGATCATTTCAATGGTGAATCGGCCGATAAATCTGGGAGCCAGCTTCTTGGACTCCACCCGGAGAGGGAGGTCCCGGGTGGAGAGCCACACCTTCTGACTGACTTGATAGGCAGGAGCTGGGGTGTGGCGCCGGTTAGCTGAGGCTGCATAGCGACCCACAGAGCGTAGGAGGGTGGAGTGAGCCTGGGTCCAGGTTTGGCGACAGCGACGAATGAAGGCTTGTACAGACGGGCAGGAAACCTCTTTCTCTAGGGCCCGGAAGAGTGGGGGTTGGTAGCCGTAGGCACACTTGAAGGGAGATAGGCCGGTGGCATAACTGGTCAGAGTGTTGTGGGCGTATTCCACCCACAGTAACTGTTGGGACCATGATGAAGGGTTCTGGGAGGCCATGCAGCAGAGCGCCGTCTCCATTTCTTGATTCTTGCGTTCAGTCTGGCTGTTGAACTGGGGATGGAACCCGGAGGACAAACTGACAGAGGCCCCCAGTAGGCTGCAGAACTCCTTCCAAAACACAGAAGAGAACTGGGGGCCTCGGTCGGATACCACATCGACAGGTAAACCATGAAGACGGAAGACGTGGAGGAGGATCAGGTGAGCAGTCTCTTTTGCAGATGGGTGCTTTGGAAGAGGCACAAAGTGGGCCATTTTACTAAATCCATCCACCACCGTGAGGATTACGGTGTGACCACTGGAAGGGGGAAGGCCCGTTACAAAGTCCAGGGAGATGTGGGACCATGGACGCTGGAGAACTGGGGAGTGGCTGGAGGAGTCCTGCCGGGGCTTGGTGAGATGGCTTCTGTTGATTGCAGACCGGGCAAGCTTTCACAAAGTCCCTCATATCCTCCTCCAGGGAGGACCACCGGAAGCGCTGGAGGAGGACGTCTTGAGTTCTCTGAGCCCCTGGATGACAGGTAAGTTTGGAGGTATGGGCCCATTGCAGCACCTCCGATCTCAGAGCATGTACAGGCGATTGGGAGGACAAGCGCTGGGACCTGGTTGATCCTCCGTTGCGGACCTTACTTTCTCCTCAATTTCCCAGGATAGAACGGCAACGATACAGGGTGCTGGTAGGATGGCGGTGGGTCCCTCATTCTTCCCTTCTCCCCTCTGAAACTGCCGGGAGAGGGCGTCAGGCTTGGCATTGCGGGACCCTGGGCGGTAGGAGAGGGTAAAGTCAAAGCGGTTGAACAATAAAGACCACCGTGCCTGGCGAGAGTTCAGTCTCTTGGCAGTCAGTCCACACCAAGAACGGCAGCTGGGCACCCTCAAGCCAGTGCCGCCACTCCTCCAAGGCCAGCTTCACCGCCAACAGTTCTGTTTCCGATATTATAATTTCTCTTGGCTGGAGATAGACACAGAGAGAAAAGGCACATGGGTGGAGCTTCTGGTCGACCGCTGGACCAGGACAGCCCCTACACCCACATCCGAGGCGTCCACCTCCACTACAAACTGACGTTCTGGGTCAGGCATCTGAAGTATGTGAGCGGAGGTGAACCGAGACATGAGAGTCTGGAAGGCTTCATTGGCTGCAGGGGTCCACCGGAACAGGGTCTTTGAGGAGGTGAGAGCTGTGAGAGGGGCAGCCACTGCACTGTAGTTCCGGATGAAGCGTCGGTAGAAGTTCGCGAACCCCAGGAATTGTTGTAGGTTCTTGCGATTCTCCGGAACTGACCAGGAAGTGATGGCAGAGACCTTGGCTGGGTCCATTTGCATCTTCCCTTGTGCAATGACGTACCCCAGGAATGAGACAGAGGCTGAGTGACCTCACATATCTCTTTCTTCACGAAGAGGGAGTTCTCAAGGAGGCGATAAAGGACGGCCTGGACATGGTGGACATGCTCTTCATAGGACTTGGAAAAGATGAGGATGAGGGATGTTCCCCTACCGCATGTTCATCAAATCCCGGGCTGCCTCTGCACTGGAAACTCCCGCGCCGAAGACCTTACGCAGCTCTGCAGCGAACAACAGGAAGGAGGAGTAGGCCAAGGTTTGTCTGTCCCACTCAGCTGTTCCCCATAGACGTGCTCTCCCCGTCAGGTGATTGATGGTGAAAGCCACTTTTGCCTCCTCAGTAGCAAATGTGTTGGGTTGGAGCTGGAACATCACATACAGTTAGTTAAGAAGGGACCACAGGTCTCGGGGTTCCCATCGTAACACTCTGGGGTTCCCACAGAGGGCTCAGGAGCATCTCTGACAGCAGGCAGAGGATCGAAGAACCGGCAGAACAGGGAAAACAGGAGCGGTGAATCACCACACAGCCAACAGCAGACGGAGACCAGAAAACTCACAGGCAAAACCCATAGTCAGGAACGGAAGGCTGTAGCGTTTACCGGGGCAGAGACGAGAAGAGAAGATCAGAGGCAAGCTGAGTCGATACCGGGAAGTCAGTCCAAAGAAGACTGCGGGATGGTCAGGCATGCGAAGACGATCTGGCAATGAGTGAGTGAATCTGTGAGGTTATATGCAGGGCTGATTGGTGATGTGGAGCAGCAGAGCAGCTGGGAAGACCAGGTGGGAGTGATGAGACTGATTAGGAGGTGTGGCTGGTAGGTGAGTGAGGAGGAGTCAGGGTAATAGGAAGTTTCCTGGAGCAGCAGGTAACAGGCAGGGTAGATCATGACAACATGTCCATGTGGTGGCTATACACTTTTAAGTGATTAATATGTGGCTACAAATACTTAGATGTCAGTCAGAATATGGTCAAATCATTCTCCAACTCAACTACATTTACTCTGCTTCACCACAAGTCCACACTGACTCAAACTTGCACACACGAGCTGAGACCTGACGTGAGATTTGATCGTAGCCTCCTCTCATGTCCAAACTGATAAATGAGCTTTGTGTGGAAATTGCTGTTCACCCATTTTTCTGTGTTTTTTCTTAAATGAGGGCCTTGGTGTTGCACAACACCCACCTTCTACAACAAACTGACAGACAAAATATGCTCAGTCACAAAAATAGTTGTTCATTAAATATTCATCGAAAAAATTATTCAAACAGGCAGTTGAAAAATCAGAAATGGTAAAATTGTTGGGCAAAAAATATTCTTCAGGAACACACGCAGATGGTAGTTTCCAAATTGTCAGGCGAAAGGTAAAAATCCAATTTTAGACCTTTGACAGTCTTTAAAAATTTGATGATTATCATTATTTCAAAATGAAATAGTTCCTTACACTAAACTAATATTTGACAGCTGAGCCACAATCATAGTATTTTGGTACATCCAACACCTATTATGTTATTAGTAACTGAATAGCAGGACTCATGCAACATGCAATGGACTTCATTTGTAATTCGGGTTTATTTCCCTTCTTTTAACTACAGCTATATGTGTGATGTTTGTAATTCTGCATGGCCTTGAGATTTGTCTAATTAGTATAGAGAAGTTAGCCTTACTGTCTTATTGTCTATTTTCTATGTATATTCTAAGATCTGATTTTTTTATATATTAATCTACACTTACTGTGAGTTGTTGTCTTTGACAAAAAAATAAAATTAAAACAACAGCATAATGATTTTTAAAAGATTCTCAAATCCACAGTTTTGTTGTTATTGTTGTTAGAAATTGTCTTTTTCAGGTGAAATCCTTGTATAGAAAGTTTAATTCCAGCTCTTGTTTTTTAATTCGAAATTTGATCATTCACATTTCATTTTGTCCCAGAGACTGAATTCCGTTTTTATAAATCAGATGAGTCTGAAAATATGGCAGGTTTCCTGAGCTCAACTATAAACCAAATGTTTTAGGAAACTGTCTGCAGGTCTTATTTTCAACACTGTTTCTGTTGTTTGGAAGTGAATGCCAAGATGGCTGCAGCAAGGCAATACTGTCTGCTTTTGCAACCTTTTCTCCAAACTTGTGTTTTTGCATTTCCATCCAGGCATCAGCCTGCATGTCTGCCTTTGTGCACATCTAAACCCTGTTGTGTCTCCCCTGACTGTCTCTGTCACTTCATGGCGGCCGAGCCTCGGCTGCCTGCTTCTCATTCAGCCAGCGTCGGACTGTTCTCCCACTCAATTTGCAATTAAGACCAAATTTAGAGCGCTGAAGCCTGAAGGCAGGTGGGTGTCCGCACAAGGAACATGTTGCCTAGCAACTGGGGGGGACGGAGTCAGGAGGGTGTACCTGAGCTGTAGGGGGCAGTGTGGGGAGGGTGTGTGAGTGTGTGTGTGTTTGTGTGTGTGTGTGTGTGTGTGTGTGTGTGTGCGTGTGTGTCTAAGGGCTGGACATGTGTTTTCTAATACTTAACATTTATCAATAATTGGGCATCAGACAGACAATTAGTTCATACTCTCATGGATATTTTTCCTTAACACACCTTGTCAGATGTCAGTGTGTTTATTTGTCAGCATTTTGTCACATGTCTCATCAGACAAAATCATCCATTTTTTTTAGCTTACAAAGTTGATATTGTTTCTTAACTCCTGAAGAAAGATGTTACTCTATAGTTGTCTGAACTATTCAGAATTACCAGTTTTCACAGTGTTCTGTCAGTGTTCTTTGTAACCCCCTAAAAAAAATGTTGACAAGCCGTTCACACAATCTGTTTTTCTCTTGGATATTTTCTACTCTGATAAGTCACATATAGCTAGAAGGGGAATATCAGTTGTTTTTTACAGTCTGGACAAGCTAGATGTAAAGTATATGGACTGTAACACAAGCAGTGGCCATCATATTGTTATGTGCACTGCTTAACTACCGTACTAATAAAGGATATTACAGTAGAAGCCAGCTTCTTCAGTGTTTAGTGTCTTAAGATCTCTTATATGTTAACTCCTGAGCAGCCAACCAAATGAAATGCCTTCCCTATCCAGGGGTCAAAAGGTCAAAGCTCCAGCCATTCTTAATCCTTGGCTCACTGTCAGATCTCTGATACTCTGTGCACGCTTTTGTGTGCATGTATGCATACTGTGAATTTGTTTCAGCAAATGCTCTCAAGTGTGAGGGTATGCCTGTAAAGGATGGGACAGTTTCCATTGTGCAATACACCTGACAGGAAGTGTAAGCTGTCTCCCTTTTTATTTTCTCCCTTCAGTGTACAGTACAGACAGAGTGAGCACAGTCAATTTCTTCCACTAAGCTGGCTCTGTTTTACACATGGGTGATCACAGAAATAAACACAAATGAATGCAGTATTTTAGATGGATGTAGACAGTCCAACCGCTAGAGGAAAATGTTGGCATTGTACAGCTCTGCAAACGATGGATACGTTACATTTGTGCATTTCATACGTAAAATATCAAAATGATGTAGTGTGTGAGCTGAATTTATCTATTGGAGATGGAGGGGATTATGGATGACATCACTTATGCAAGACGCCTGCCAAGCTGCAGACCACTGTCCAAGATCAACAAAGAGGTTGTTTTGTAGCGAGCCATCACAGTGTTTCCAGCCTTTAGCCACCAAACATAGGTGTTTGTTGTGGCGCTTTTTAGAAAGGTATAGTGCAGTTAAAAGTGGTTGTTTTTTGCCGAGACATTTGCTGCTTTTCCAATGGAGATTGGGCCACCAAAAGTGGATAATAATAATAATATAATAATAATAACTTTTTTTGTATAGCACAGTTCATACAGCAAGTGCAACTTAAAATGCTTTTCATAATAAAATGAAAAAAATACAGATAAAAGGCAGTATAAGATAGATTAAATAATATTCAAATACACACAAACACACACACACACACACACATATAAAAATTGATACCAATTAAATAAATGAAAGCTACAAAATACAAAGATTTGAAGTTGTGGGTACTACTAAAGAAGCATGCAATAATACGTTATTCACATTCACACCACTTTTAAAAAACAGAGCCTTTTGCTTGCTTCAGTTAGGAGTATGCTGTGTTAGCACACTTGTCCTCCCACATCTGTCTTTGCATACATATTTATGAATTTAAAATCAACCATACATTACTTACTATACAAATTTGAATCTGAAGTGAGAAAAAATAATGGTAATGTAAATTTTTATTACCAGGTGCTTTTCTGCTGTTTGTCAGCTGTATTAACTTCTATTTCCTTCTTGTTCAAAAAAATGTTCCCACTTTCCAACAAACACATTCAGCCATTTTTGCAGGTGGGAATTCAGTAGGGGCTCTCGTCCTTGCCTCTGTGATGCAATTGTTACTGTTGTAACTGTATGTATGTGAAAATTTGTTTGGGCATGCTGGTCCGAGTGACTCTAAATTCAACGAACAAGGATTCGCTAACTTCTGAATTTGTTCCTCATTAGAGTAGAATTGTACAATACATTCAGCAGCTTCTCATTTTTAGGGTTAGGTTAAAAGAGATGCAGTATACATCCAAAGGGTGTAGGTCATTGTGTGCAGGCAATGGTCAATAACATTAACTCCTTTAAATATAAAACACACTTATGATAATCTTAAAACAAAATATTTATAGGTTGCCAGTTAAGCTTTACGGTTGGGGGAATAAAAGAGTGTTATGGTTGCTAACTCTTCACGGGTAACATGAGAATTGCAGCCAGCAGCAGGTCATTTCAACTGCCACTAATTAATGTTAATTCTATGGATAACTTGATGGCAAGACAAGATGAAACTGGGCTATTGTCTGGTTAAAGTGCTCTCTGCAGCTGGTGTCTGTACTTGGTCATTTGTGATAAATAAACGATTTGATTGGTTTCCTGGGCCAAGTGTGACACTAATGTACCTTGCACTGAAAAGCTGAGAATATAGGATCTAAAAACCTCTAGAAAAATGCAACCCAAAAGAACATGCCAGGTGCGACCTACTATAGAAAATCAATGGTTTTGCTGGTGACGTTTTCTAGCAAATGTAATCCGGGCCTAACACTACCATAAAACCGTGAGTGAACCAAGTGATTCTGTGGTTCCCGCAACTCTGACAGAGTGATATGTCTTCTCCCTTGCAGATCACATCACATTAATCTCAGGAGTCACACTCTCATATCATATCAATGATGCTGATCAACTTATTACGTTTGAACCACAGTGTTCAGTACTTGGATTCAGTAGCTCTTGACAAATAAGGTATGCCATATACATATTTTCTGAGCAACAACATTTAAGTAAATATACGTAGCAGATCTGACTTGGTATGTAAACAATCACACATACTCACATACCATTTGAGTATATTGCCCAAGGAAGCTTCAACATGGAGACTGAAGGGCTTGGAATCGAATAGCCGATCTTTTGATAGGTGCACAACTCACCTCCAGAGCCACAGCGGCCCCAGCTCTATGCTCAAAGTGGAGTGAGGTTTTTTTTCCTTCTTTTTTTTTTGTAATTCAGCAGCAATTGATAGGGATAGGTCTTCTTGAGTTCATTTGATGTCGAGTTAAGCTTTCATCTGCTGCTCAACTAAGTTTCATGTTGTTTCTACAGATTGGTAATATCAGTAAAACTCTATTGTCTCTGCCTTCTCTGTTAACAAAAGGTCGTTAAGTTATACTTATTTATTACTTTTGTTGCTTGCAAATATTGAAAGAGAAAATAAACATTCAATGTTAAAATTCAAACAATTATTTCAATCCTTTGTTCTTTGTAGGCACAGTTTCATGTAAATCCAACAATAACCTGGACTTTAAACAGTTGGTACACATTTTACAGCCGAGCACTATTCCCCAATCGGTATCACCTTCCATATTTGCATGTGCTTGGATGCTGAGAGTGGCAAATTGACTGAGAAAATAGCCATATTACCACACAGTGGGAGAGGGAGTGTGTCATGTGTAGCAAACAAAGGAAAACGACAGCGATGGCCCTCACACCGAGCAAATGTCTGCTCTCAACTCAGCCGAATCACATACACTGAGTATGTGTGTGCGTGATGGAAGACAATAGCAGAGATAATGTCAAAGATTTCTGATGATTTGTGGACTCTGAAACACGTCATGGGCGAGGAGAGAATGGGGCTCTTTAATGCCTGATACTTGACTATGATGCCAGACACTCAGTTGGCTGTTAGACAGGGTTATTCAGCTGCTTTTGCACTGGTCACACTGGTTGAAGAATGGTTGAAGAAAGAAAACAAACAAACAAACAAAAAAAAGATATATATATACATATATATGTATGTATATGTACAGTACTTCAGTAAATGTACTTAGTTACATTTCTCTTTGAACTCTTTTCAATAAATGTTTATTAACACTTTCCCTGCCAGAGTATTATTTTTAAGTTGCCAGCCACCACCAGCATTTTTGGACATACTCACTAATCTTTCAAGACCCACAGAATAATTTGTTCTGTGAATATGTAAACAGTGTATTCACAGAACTAAAGAAGAGACCTTCTTGTTTTTAAACACACAAAAAACATTTTATTCTATGTTATTCTATTTCTTTTTGATCAACACTTGTATTTGTGTGATTCATGAAAAAACATTTCAGACAAAAAGCTGAGAAAAATGCATTTTTTGTCAAAGACAGTCATTTTCATGTACAAAATCAATTTCACATTTACATTTTTTATTTTCTCTCATTTCCTTACATCAGTTT
Organism: Epinephelus moara; assembly: GCF_006386435.1. Taxonomy (NCBI): domain Eukaryota; kingdom Metazoa; phylum Chordata; class Actinopteri; order Perciformes; family Serranidae; genus Epinephelus; species Epinephelus moara. The sequence continues at coordinate 38,564,590 of NC_065507.1, read as the reverse complement.
GAATTGTATAAATGAAAATAATAATAATAATAATAATAATAATAATAATGAAAAGAATGTTTGAGGTGTAGCGGAACATGTTGCCATGTTCAATGATCATTCAGTGTTCTCCTGTCTCCTTCTCCTCTGTGGTCGTCTTGTCCATGTGTCACTGTCAACATAATAGAGATCCCATTTAGTCCCATCAAACTTGTTTGTTCCTTCATCCAAATGAGATTTAGGCCCAATCCCAATACCCCCCCTTGTCCACTACCCCTTAGCCCTCGGCCATACCCCTAGCCCTTGCCCACTACCCCTTGGCCCTCAAAATGAAGCAACGAAGGGTAGGGGTAGAAATATTTCCCTAGGAATTGGGACACCACTCACTACGTCACCGGGTCGGTGCACCGCATCTACAATGGAGTCTCATTCATCCTAACGATAGCGCTTGCCGCATTCATCATGCTTCGTTTGATGAACGACAGACGATAGGGGACTTCTGCTAGCTAGCTAACCCAGCTAACATTACGAGGCAGCATAGTTATACTAGTTGGCGTGTTATCATGATGTGAAAAGTCCGACAGTTTGGCAGAACAGGACAGATGACAGACGCCAGATAGTGCGAGGTAGCTAGCTAGCTAACAAGCAACCTGACGACGGTAACGTTAGCTACGTATGAACTTTTTTGCCTGTCTCTTGCCCGGTGGTAGCCATGGCGACGTCTACCCCTCGCTGGCAAGTCAGCATCTGAAATCCCTCGCTCCGAAGGGCTAGTTTCATACCCACTACCCCTCGTTATGCCCCCTACCCCTAAACGCAAAAAGGAATTGGGACATGGGACATCACTATCCCTTGCGGGAACGCACAAATGTAGGGGTAGGGCCAAGGGGGGATATTGGGATGGGCCCTTAGAATGTAAATCAAAACAAAAATTGTTGCAGTCTGAGTCCATCAACATCTCCACGGCTTGTGCAACCGTAAACTTTTCTGTCTGCGCCGGCATTTTCATGCAGTTTACAAGCTGCAACATTTTCTTTTGGTTTCTTCTTCTTCATTTGTATTTGGACACGGCACTGCTGTTCTGTTTCACAAGATGTGTTACAGCACCCCCATAACAGTGAAAAGACAGATTGACAGAATATCTGGTCAATGGCGGGGAAGCGTGTCATAAATGACAGAAAATCTCGTCAATGGCAGGGTCTATAGCAGTTGTGAAGTATTCTGTTCCCACACAGTACTAATACTAATTACATTATTATTGCCAAAGTGATTAAAAAAGCTTCAAAATAGAGCTTGTTCATCTAAAAATTATTTGGTTGGAGGATTCCCCCTGACCCCCTAAGTCTCCTACAGACCGTAAGATTTTAGCAATCCAATAAGTTTAGTGCAGCTACACTGTGCGACATGGATCTAATAAACTTGAGCACGACATTGAGTTTGATGTATTCAGACTGTACAATGACAGGGCCTTCTTTATCACAGGCTACGACGTACAATGCAATAGCTTCCCATGCTGAGTCGAAGGATGCTCCACAGGTTATTACTTCTCCAACTGTGAAGCACAACATAGAGGGTCACATCATTAAATAACCTAAAGTTTTGTGGGCAGTATATACTCTGGTACAGGTATACAACTTTATGTTAATTACTTACATTACATTAAGGACAAAACGTCATCCATGGGGCACCTATCCATAGGATATTATATGAACTGTTGTGTGTGCATTTTTGTAGGATATTATATGAACCATTGTATGAGGATGTTGATACATGGTAGCTTTATCACCATGTCAAATGTATATAGTTATAAACTGTCTATCAAAATAACTGAGGGACTCATTCTTTGAGAATATGTTGGCATAATCCATGTATTTTGGAGGTAAAGAAGGATGCGGCCCCAAGCAGTCCAGCTAGGAGGCATGTTGGAGTACTAAATGGGTCACAAAACACAGCATTACCCCTGTGACATTTCCAAGGAGAGTAGTGTTTGGAAACGTGTCAACTTTGAGTGAACTTTGAGTCATTTTAAGGTACGTCCTCACCGTGTTTCTTTTTCTAAACCTAACCACCAACTTTATGTTAATTACTTAATATTACATTAAGGACAAAATGTCATCCATGGGGCACTTATCCGTAGGATATGATATGAACTGTTGTGTGTGCATTTTTGTAGGATATTATATGAACCATTATATGAGGATGTTGATACATGGTAGCTTTATCACCATGTCAAATGTATGTGGTTATAAACTGTCTATCAAAAGGGACTCATTAGCTGTAAGGGTAAAATATTATACAGTTAATTTGATTACTTGAATGTTGACTTGAAATAATCTAAAATTTTCTATTTGTTGTTAAAGAAGCATACATACATTCAGTCATCATCACATGAATATTGCCAGTGGACACGCAGTACAGGTTTTCTCTTCACAGGGTGATAACAGGTGGTATATTTGTTGTTGTTGGGGGGATATCATTGACCCTTTATCTTTATTATCTCAAATGTGCATAAAAGTTTGATATAGTCCAATAATGCAAAAACTCTGATTTCATTGGGGAGGGGGAAGTTCTTTTGATGGACAGTGAAGGAATGTAAATTTTCTATCAAATACTACGAACGCAGTGTTTGGTTATGGTAAAGAAAGAATAAAACAGGCAAGTAAACGAGCACAATCCCCAGCCCCACGACCCCTGTGGTACTTGGATGGTCATGGAAAAAGGCTCCAATCAAAGTGGAGGAAGTCTTAAACAGGTACTCACATACAGGATGTTTAGATCCTGTGACCCATGGCCACAAGTATTCACACTGACCAGGAGATGCTGATAAGAATTCCTCTTTTACAGACAAACCCCACTTCCTATCTGCCGTTTACTCATTCACTACTTACTCTTCTGTTATTTTTCCCAGGAAGGACTAGAGTGGGTGTGTGTGTATGTGTGTGTGGGGGGTGTTTGTGTGTGTATGTGTGTGTGTGTGTGTGTGTGTGTGTGTGTGTGTGTGTTTGTGGAGAGCAGAAGGGGCATGTGTATTAGAAAGTCCTCAATTTCACACATGCTTAATCTTGAGCGAGTTTGGCGTGAAGGGATTTATGGAGGAGTATGTGTGGTAGGAAGGTAAAAAAATGAGGGAGGGGTGGAGAATCGGGTATGGGATGCAGAACACTCCTATTTAATGGAGTGACATGAGGAACTTTGGTCTGCTGTGCTCTGCTTCCTCTTTTACCACTTTAGTTCTCTCTTTGTCTTTTAGTTTCCATCTTGACTTTTTTCTTTGAAGTCCATTCAGTCAGGACTCTCATCACAGTTTGAACCCTTTATTGCAACAATAGCTGTCAGACTTTGGGATACACAGTTTAACATGCTTTTAAATACGCTAGTTGGGACAAAATAAACAAAAAGTCCCTTTGAAACATCACAAAATCCAAAATTAAAAGCTAACTTCATATTCTTTGTATTAGGAGGACCTTAGACTGGTAGAAATGCATGCTGGCCAAGCTTGGTCAGCTCATTTTAGATAACTGTACACAGAAAGTGTATGAGCACACTGCAAATTATGTCTACCATGGACACATTCAAAGTAGAGTAAATACATTATACACAAATACACAGTTTGCTGTTCTCTGTTACAAAGGAGTACTTTTGCTGCAAAGTAACCTGTTATCTTTGACGAAAGAAACGATAACGAAATAAATTAACATGCAAATAAATACTAGATTAATATCATAATTATTAATATCAAAAAGCCACCCCACTGGGCAAGTATCTAACCAACCTGGTCTCATTCCTAGAGACCAAGTCGTTGAATACTGGCACTTGGTTAGTGACTTCCGACATCAGACACTGAAAAAGCCGTCCTTTCACATTGGCGTGATTTGTGAGTGGTCACCCGACAGCGTCAGGAGGAACTGCAGCCAGGCAACAAATTAAGTTAAAGGGACAATGAGTAACATTTTCAGTTGTTTATTGGCAAAAATCGATGTCTGCATTCATAAATATGTCATCATTGGTGTATGATTACCTCCACAAAAAATCTGACTTATTCTCGTAAAAGGAGAATTTCGGTTTTGTTTGTACACTGTGCGGGTAAGTCGTCTGGGGGGGTTCCATAATCAATCAATCAATCAATCAATCAATCAATCAATCAATCAATCAATCAATCAACCAACCAACCAATCAATCAATCAATCAATCAATCAATCAATCAATCAATCAATCAATCAATCAACCAATCAATCAATCAATTTTATTTATAAAGCCCAATATCACAAATAACAATTTGCCTCACAGGGCTTTACAGCATACGACATCCCTCTGTCCTTAGGACCCTCACAGCGGATAAGGAAAAACTCCCCAAAAAAAACCTTTAACGGGGGAAAAAAAACGGTAGAAACCTCCGGAAGAGCAACTGAGGAGGGATCCCTCTTCCAGGACGGACAGACGTGCAATAGATGTCGTACAGAACAGATCAACATAATAAATTAACAGTAATCCGCATGACACAATGAGACAGA
>NC_065507.1:38557738-38557846 GCF_006386435.1 Epinephelus moara | reverse complement strand
GATTAAACGAGATTCTTCCAGTTTGGTTAATCGCCAATTCCTTTCAAATTTTCGCGATATTTGTTTTAACTTACGGGTTTGAGAGTTATACCAAGGAGCGAACTTTCT
>NC_065507.1:38516613-38557609 GCF_006386435.1 Epinephelus moara | reverse complement strand
TTTGTTTTAACTTACGGGTTTGAGAGTTATACCAAGGAGCGAACTTTCTTTGCTTTGTTAACTTCTTTTTAAGAGGAGCTACAGAGTTGAGTGTTGTTCGCAGCGAGCCTATGGCGCTATCGACAAGATAACGTTTCGCTATCTTGAGAAATACATCCGCCAGCAAGGGACATACAGCCTCACCTTTGGCCTTTTCGTTGAGAGCCAGGCCAGTGCTGAGTGACTGAGAAGCCGAAGGAGAGGAGCAAGAGGTGCTTTGCTACTACCCCGGCACCAGGGCCGTGCAGAGACCTTTGGAGGGGCAGGTGCTGAAAGTTAAAAAGGGGCCCATGGAACAAGACTTTAAAACACCATATGACGACATAACTTACAGCAAAACCAGCTGAATTATAGCAGCCTATATTCATAAAGAATGTAACATGAAATCGTATCATATTATATCATTGTCCCCATCCCATTTCATCAGGTGGGTTAAATAAAAGAAAATCGGATTCCCCAGCACATGCACACGCACACACAGACACACACACACACACACACACACACACACACACATATACCTAGTGACTTTTCATTCTTTTTCCAGAAATACTGTATACTATGGCCACAAGTTTGCTCCATGGTGCTGATCCAGATTCTGTCCTTAATTATTTATTCCTAGTGCTATAATAATAAATAAAGTGATAATAATTATGGGGTGCCATTTGTAAAGTGGCTCACGCTGAAAATAACATCAACATTTTGCCACATTTAGCTTCAAACAGTGTTTAAAAAAGTGTTGTGAATTTTTTAACGTTACCTTTTACCACAACCCTAACCCTAACCCTAACCCTAAATCTAAATGTTAAATCTAAATGCTAAATATAAATATAAATATAAATGTTAAATCTAAATGCTAAATCTAAATCTAAATGTTAAATCTAAATATTAAATCTTAATCTAAATGTTAAATCTAAATGCTAAATCTAAATCTAAATGTTAAATGTTAAATCTAAATGTTCTGGGTGAAACTAAATATTTAGCTAATATGCAAATTCACACTGCCGGTCACCAGAAGTACCAAAATAAAAGCTCGAGATGGTCAGACTGTGTTTATAGAATCAAATAACGAATTAAAACCAACTTATCGGGGGAAATGAACGCTTGAACATACATTAGCGTGATAACTACCTAAAATAACAAAAAACATGTTTGGAGAAATTTTATTTGTCGTGTACTTTGAGTTGTTAGTGTCCCTTCGGAGGAATCACCTTGTTGTTAACAAATACTTCTGCGTAGAAAACCAGCAGAGTTTAGCTACATATATATATATGAATATCTCACATTTTTCATGTCACTATATCACCGTTTAGACTAATCTGATGTTGGTAAAGTCCATTTCATCAATGTTATCATAGCTTTTTGGTACACAGCAGCTACCATTGTTGCAATACGCGTTTGAAACAGTGAGGCGCTAGAGTGCGCTATCCGTTTGAATGCAATATATGATTTCAGCGTTAGATGGGAGAAATTCCTACACACTGTGGCTTTAAGGGGACAAAAATCTGAGTAGGGTGGGTGGGACAGGTGGTGGATGGTTTTTTCTTTTTCACAGCGGATATTTTTGACATGTCACAGTAAGAGAAGTGGTGTGGCTGAGAAGTGTGGGAGGAAGAGGACAGGTTGGGTGGGAGTGTGAGAGAGGAAGTTTTTAGGTAGATCAGTAAGCAACCTGACAAGCAGGGCTGTGAACTGTCAGTGTGGGAATGACCTGAAACACACCACACACCCAGAAAAACTACCTCTGCGCAGCATGTTGAGTGCTGGGATGAGGGGGCTGCGTCCTGGGAACTGTTATTTACTCTTCACAGTTTGAAAGTCGTGGGTGGACCAAACATCATACTGATCATCTTAGGAGCCTGTAGTTAGTGGTGCTTAACATGCAAATGGTCAGAGGGTCATTCAAATAGTTTAACCATATGTAAGTAGGACTGAGCTCAGAAAATTAAAAATAATTAGTGATCATCCTCTAGAAACCATCTGCATCTGTGTGCTTAGCTCATAGGTGGTAGCTCAGACTTGAAATATTTTGGGCAATATTTTAATTCCATTTGACACAGGGTGCATATTACTTTTGACTTGTCAACTGAGCCATCTTGGACATTTTTTTAAGTAAAAAAAAGCGCAGTGGTGTCAATATTTTCCATCACTATGGCAACAGTAAGCAGGAAGTTGCTGAAGCGGCTTGACTGCAGTGTGTCGGAGAGTCAAAATAGCAGCACGCAATTAACCCAATTTATAATCGGGACCTTAATTGCATTGCGATTAACATGTTAACGCTGACCGCCTTAGTAGGAACCAATGTATGCATCGGGATCTAATGTCATTTCAGATCTGTAGATGTGTAGCTATGCCAACATGCTTGTTTTGCCGATGTCTTGAGAGTGGAGCGGAGCACTTGGGTGAGATATTGACACAACATGTTGATTTAGAACAGCCTCAATATCAGTGTTGATCTTGGCTACAGTGCTCTCCATTGTTATTATTACTCCTCAATGGTTTTGATACACCACTTAACAACACTTGACAACAGCTTGACAATAGCGTTCATCCTGCTTATGGTGCTGACTGGCTAACCCTTCGTGGCCCAATGGAGCTCATTGGTTGTTTGTTATTTCAACCAAGAAAACACTGCTTCCTGTTACGATGCCAGACAAACCAGTCACCTCTGTGGAGTGATCCCATTGTCTGGACCCAGGCAATGACCCTTACATTCTATATCAGAACATTCAAAATGTTGCAGAATTTAATGCAGAATTGTCAAATCAACATTATTTTCAGGATGTAGCCTAACTCACCTTTTGAGTTTATATAATAGATGGATAAGTGGATGTTCCGTCCCATGTCAACAATTTTTGTGCAGCAACCAACAACAGCATAGCTCGAACAGTAAACTGCTTTCTTGTTTAACTTTAATTATTTCTTTAGAGTTAAAGTCAAGTATTGGTTTTAAAGGATTAGCACTGGATATCATCATTGCCAACACAAAGCTTGCAATGTTGGGACTGGATACCAGGGATTTGCTAATGAATAAATGTTCTGCCCAGAGAGTACTTGCATAGCACATTTGAATATGGAGAACCTTCTCTTCATACTTTTTTTGGCTGAACCCTTGAAGTTAATTGGCCATCTTTAATTAAAAACCCTGTACCTGGCCCAATATTTGATATTTGGCCAACTTTAGACAAACTGCCTGCACCAACTGGACTCTCTGACTAGCAGTCTAGGTAGGTTTCATGTGCACAAGTGGCCACAGCACAACATCTTCATTCAGCATTTCAGATCCAAGTCTGAAAGGAACTGAATCTAGCAGATCCTAAATTAATGGAAGAACCATGTTACTGTTCTCAGTCAGAAAAGGACCTCCAGAGAACCAGGACCACATTCTGCCTGTCAATTAAATTCAATTAACAACAACAATCATTCTTATTTAATTAAGGTTTTTACTCTGTCAGAGAGCACTTGTTAACTTTTATTAAGTACTATCCACAGTGAGATAATCTACTCTTTAAATATTTTTTTTTTCTTTTTTTCCATAGCCATAATGATGGTTTTCAAACGGTCACTTTCTAGCAATTTACCCAATATTTTCACTAAGTTTATCTGGCCATAATTAAAAGCACTCTATAATCTGATAATTGCCCTTAATTAAAAAATGTGTTAACTTCATAAATGTCAATTAACACTCCTTTAAAAGTTACGGTGGTTTGGGTGGATCTGGCAAAACATGTTATGTGAGAAGACCAATGAAAACACAGTGAGACAACCCTCAGCAGAGCCCTGCACACTTTGACGCCTCTGCATGGTTAGAAAGCGAGATGCCCGGGATAAGATAGGGCCCAGAGATAAGATAAGGCAAGTCTTTTGAAAGTGATTTCCCGCACAAGCTACGTGCTGTATTCAATTTAGATGGTAAGATATGCATGAAATAAATTGGATTTGGAGGGTGAAGATAATACATTTCTACATTCACAGTTGTTATTTTGAGAGCGATTTCCACGCTTGAGATTGGTTCGATTTGTTTATCCTGGCTCTGTGGCTTGTGAAATGATGAGGTGAGAATTTGGATGACGCACAGTGGTTGGTTGGTTGGTTGAGTCTGGACTGATGGTGGAGTGAATCTGACTGTGGTACAGGAAAGTGTGATGAGTCTGCAGCTGGTCTCAACAACCAGGGCCGGCCAAAGCCTTTTGGGGGCCTTAGCAGAATCTCCCCATACCCACCTGTAAAAACTGAAGAGGAAGCTGTTAATTATGTTATTTAGTATTATTTCAAGGTATATGATGTGATTTTTTTTATATATACATATATATTTATGATTTTTTTTTTAAAATATTAATGCACTGATAAACCACAAGATGAACAGCCAAAAGTAAGGACAGTGGACTAAAACTATTTACAACATCAATAATAAACCCTCAAGTTAAACAAGTTTTTTTTAATCATATTTTGGTAACAAACATATGTTTTCTGATCTACGCCTGTTTTATTATCTCTGCCAGGTATAAGCTTGGCTGGGATCATGAATTTAGTTGTGTGTGTGTGTAACTATCTGTCTCTCCACATCTAATCTCACATACCACTGGACCAATCTGCCTAATATTTTGTGTGCACATTATAACTGTATGTTCAAGAACCACACATGGTTGTGGTGATTCAAAACTGTTAAAAACCTGTTTTTATTAAATGCTTTATACCATCAATGACTTCTGACTCCTCACTCCTCTTAACCAGCCTGTAGGGGCCGCAGGTGATCAGCTAAATTACATCACAAAAGCGTTGAGCAAAAGGCATTTGTGGAAATCAGCTTGGCTAAAAGACACCTTACTGGCTGGTGCAGGTCACATTTTTGCCTTAATCATGGCTCAAAAACTGACACCCATAAATAAAAGTTTGGTTTTATGTTGAAGAGGAGCATCTGTGGATGAATTCCAAACCTGATATGTCATGATCCACTAATGTTAGGCTCAATACGACATGAATAAACTCTGTTGCCTGGTGAAGATTTGCACTGTAGTGCACTTTTCTAAGTTAGTCTCAATGCTGTTTGCCAGGCATGTCCACATTGGCCCAGGGGCCACTGATTTTAAATGTCCCAAGGCTTGCCTTTTAAAATATGAAATATGTAGCAATTAGAAACAATTACTGCATAAAAAAAGTTTCTGTAATAACAAGAGAACCTGTGGTGAGTACTGGGGAAGTGTGCTCATTACAATGTTTTTACCTACCCTAAAATAGTGACCTTTTATTATTGTTATTATTATTATTATTTGAAATAGTCATTACTTGAGAATTGGCCTTATGTATGAAAAAAATCAAACAAGTGAATTATCATGGGAGGGTTTAAATGCAAAGGGTTACTTCAAATGATAAAACAACAATAACAGCAGCAACAACAAAATGTTCTCATGTAGCCCTCATGATATCAAGCCAAGCAACACTTTCATGGAATTTCACTTGTGCTGCTCAAATTGCTGAGTTTTTTTTGTTTTTTTTTGTGAGAGAGTTAATAGCAGTGTGTGGTTGCAGAAACGCAGACCTCAGTCTGAACTGTTTTCATAGGGGTTATTTCTTTAGTAGGAAGTAGTTCGGATAGAAAAATTGATAGCATTGGAGTAAACATAAAAACATAATATGACCACCACCTCTTTCCAAACATAGTAAACAAACATATAGATGAGACACGTTTGCTATGACCAGCATTTCATACTTTATAAAGGCCCAGATACTGTATGTAATTTTCTTTTTTTGGTTAGGTGTGTTTTACATTTCCTGCAATACGACATAGACAACATAGTGTCTGATTTTCCCATGTATTGGTCCAAAGATGACACACACAGTCTCTCACACCCTCTCTTCCATTGCCAGACCTAATGAAGAATTCCAGTTGCCAGGCTGGGCGGGCGATGCTCGGACAGTGGGGATTTTTCATCCTGTAATGTTGGCACGGGTCATTAATTGTGCCTTGCCATGTGACCAGTGGGCTTGTCATTTGGGTATAGCACCTCTATACATCTCCTAAACCCCAATCCACTCACACACACACATTCCCACACGCACACACACACACACACATTCCCACACACACACACACACACACACACACACACACTTCTCCCTGCTCATCCTATGGGTGTGTCAGGGCCTGGGTGGTCTGGACGCCCACCCATGCACCCTGCAGAATGGACTGACCCACTTACTGTCACTAACTGATGACCCCTCCTCCAGGGTTTAGACATTCACGTTAGCTGACATGTTCACGGAGAAGACAAGAAAATATGTCATCTTTATCCAAGTTGGCGAGGACTCCTATTTGACTGTGTGGCCAGAATTGTTGTTGCTTACTTGGGTGGTGGGGTTTTATGTTTTTTAAAACACATAGTTTTAATACATCAGTGAGCGATTAGGCACAACAGTGATAGCCAGTTAATGTTCAAGTTCAAGGCAACTAATTGTTTGCAACTAATTTTTGCCTTTTTAGTGCAAATGATGATAGCCAGGAAAGATTACAAAAATAACGTCTTGATCCAACATGTACAACCGACATTTCCACAAACACAGGCTTTACATCCAATGCTTTTTTTTCTGTATGCTGGTTGATTTTTGCCAAACCCACTTGTACAGAATACAGCAGTGTGTTTCCCTGGTGTATCTTTCAGTAATAAAAATGAGCACATTAAAGGATCTCTTAGTATCTTCTACACTATTTTATTCATCAAAACCAATGAGTTACTGGTAGCAGACGTCTGCGCTCTACACTGTCTTTTTAGACAAGCTTTGTAATTGCCAGGGTCAGTTTTTTTATTTCATTTTTTTTTATTTTCCAGTGCACCCAGTGGGTTATGTTGTGGGACAGACAAAAAAATACCCACACATCTTTTTCCCCACAGATGCTCTTTGGGCTGGTATTTCTTGTCTTTCAGTGCACATAACATAAGTATATTCATGGAATGTACGTGCACCTCTTGGAAATGATGTCCACACAATGAAAACAGCTTACAATATAACACATATTGCATAATGCAGATGTTCAAGTGTGCTTTTGTTGAATCTGGTCAGAATAATTTAGAATATTTCATACATTGCAATGAAGGTGGAGGTAATGTGAGGTAAATGTATAATCAGTTAAACTATGTTAAATCTTCAATTCAGTTTCCTATAAATTATTTATGTGCTACTAATTTGTTTTTATTTCCAGTTATGTTTCCATGGGAAATATAAGTGCTGCCTGATAATGTTCACTGGTAATGTTTTGGTTTGTTTTCCAGTGAGGTGCAACATTTTTGTAGCACATGCAGGTGGTCAGGGTGGATGATTGCATTCAAAGTGCAGGACTGTTTACATCCTGAGTCCTGTGTTTTTAGGTTTAGTAAACAAAAGCACTCGCAATCTTCACATGGCTGGGAAAGAATACATGTTGGTATTATATCCATTATTATTATATAAACCACCTTACATTTGCACGTTATTATGTAATGGATACCTTAAAACTTTCTTCAACAACGCTGTGGTTAACATGCGGTTATGACTACAATCTGCACAAGTATTGGGGTTGGGGTGGTGGATGGGTCACAAAGCATAGAACTTTCCAACACAGGACTTCTCCAAGGAGACTGGTGTTTGGAACTGTGTGAAACTAAGTGATCTTTAGCCCTGTTTCCACCAAGCAGTACAGTACGGTACAGTTCAGTTCGGTATGCTTTTTTTTTTTTCACTGTGAAAAGTTGTGGATTGTACCAATGGAACTGTTCTGTACCATTCCCATTTTTGGTAACTCCTCTGTTGGGGTACCAAGCACACAGATCTGGTACTAAAAGGTGGAGCTGTGAACACTGCAGTCCGTTGACTGGTCAATAGCGGACAGTCATTCTTGCTCAGGTTGAGCTGTGGCTGGTTTTGAAGCTCATGTTAGTTTTATTAGTAGACAGTAACTATAAAATCAACAATCAATCAACACACCTTAAATATTCCATGTGACAACTTTGACGGTTACTTAAGTTTTTATATAACATACACTTTTAGTAATGAGTGGATCTTCAAGCGTCTACATATATTTATATGTATATATATGTGTATATATGTATATATATATATATACATATATGTGTGTGTAGTAATTTCAACTGGATTATGTGAACTGCATATTCTAAACCTCGCTCGGACAAAAAAAAAAAAAAAAAAAAAAGCATCGTAGAGCGCCGTTCTGCGGCCTACAGAACACTAAACTCCTGAGCTTGCCTTAGAAGGACTAAATGCACAAACCTGCTATTTTTAAATATCCCATCGAGAGAGACTCTCATTGCAGCCTGTTTTATTTCATTCTGAAAATGTTAGCGTGCAACCCCATTCTGTGGATGATCAACAAGGTGCAGACTTCTATCTGTGTCACTGGTAATGAGGAAATACAGTGAGTGCTGGACGGAGCAGTGAGTGACAACAACTCTGCCCACATTTAAGAGTACTGTTTGCAGTGGAAACGCCAGGGTCTAGGTCACATGTCTGAGGGGTTACTTTTGGTTCCAAAGGTACCATACCAAAAGTGTTTGGTGAAAACTGGGCTTTTGTGTCATTTCAAGGTACCTCATCACCATGTTTCTTCTCCTAACCCCAAGCAAAGTAACTTTACTTGCCTAAACGTGACCTATGTAACATTACGTTAAGTACGTGTCATTTATGGGGCACTATAATTCATTAGAAATCCTATCAACTGTTGTATAAGCAACATTGGATTAGGTTAACACACAGAAATCACTTGATATTGGTTAGGAAAAGATCATGTTTTGGCTTAAAAGATCCACGTTTGGGAGCACAATCCCTGCTGGAAAAGTGGTGATGTTTATGTAAAAACAACTGCATTTCATGCCACTCTCCCCACTAGAAAAACAGTGACAGTCGCAAAAAAATACTTATGTTTGGTGGCTAAAATGGAGCTGGAAACACAACACTGACTCGCTAAAACACAACCTGTTTTGTTGTCTGTTGGTCTTGAATAGTTGTCTGCAGCCTGCCAGGCATCTCGCCCAGGTGTCATGCTGCCACCTCCTAATGACTAAGTCGGCCCATATACTACATCGCTAGAAACGATTATATGATATGTTTGAAATGATAAAATATTTGTGGTTTGCTGAAATGTGTAATGCCAATATTCTCTTCTGGCGACTGGGCTGTGTTAGAGATAATACAAACACAAATGTAACAGGATGAAACTCCACATGAAAGTTAGACAAGCTAGTACCCACCTGTCCCTCACACTTTTAGACCCTTCCACAACATATAGGGCACATCACTTCACCATACACTCTATCCTACCCCATTGATACATAATTTTAAGATGCACCATTTTGTCACCATATCATTAGTGTATTGAATGGAGCTCAGTATTTAGATATGAAAGAACAGATAAAACTTATTTTCAGCAAAAAAGCTTCAACTTCACTGTTGCAGTGGCATTTTTTTTTTACCACAAATTTGGCATTTTGCTGTTTTCTTTCTATTATGCTCTCCTTTCTCCTCCTCTGACTAATACAAGATATTTGGATATACATTGAAACAGCTCCTTTTCAACATGCTAATTCCAATGTGCTCATACATGGCAAGAATAGCCCACTAGGTATGTGTGTATGACAGCACTAAGAATGCTTTTTACACACTCTGGCATCAATACTGACAGCTTATCGCTACCTCACAGCACGACCTAAACAAAGCCTTTATTTGTCTCTTTTTTGAGGGCAGAAAGAATTCCCAAATAAAGGAAATGGGCTCTTAGTTTCTTCAGCATTAGGGAGGAGGACAAAGAAAGTGAGCGAGACAATCAGCAGAGACCCGATGAACAATTTCAGCCTTATTTATTGGTTTTTGGGATTTCCACGGCTAATTTGCTGTGAAATGCAGCAATGGACATGGAGATAATTTCCTGAACAAAACCGCCAGTAATTAGTGTGTGGCCAGATTTTGGAGAGCATCCCCTGGTAGAACTCCACTGGCTTTGGCTCAGGGCTGGCACAGAAACAGGAGCCAAAGCACCAGCTACTTTTATCCCATCCTTCTCTCCTTAAGATCCTGCTTCACCTCCACATCATCCTCACCCCTCCTTCTCTTTGTCATTTCCTTTTGTCTCATCTCTCCCCAGTCACAGTGACTGATGTCTGCCAACTTGCTGTTAAAAAATTTGCGAGCCGGATGCAGTATTTAATTTGCAAATAATATGCTCCATGCCTGAAGGCTGACAGCACTGTTTCTCCACCATGAAATCATTATGTAGTTAAGATGGGGCTGGATTATTGGACTTGGACTATTTTGACAGTGAAACAGCATGGTGGAGAGTAAGAATGCAGAAATATGGGTTCAATCATAATCAAGCCCTTAAACCTGCCCTTGAGGGATTGGTTCACCCGAATCTTGAAAATAAAACATATTTTACCCATTTACCTCTGTTTGCATCAATGCTAGCTTTAGTTTTATTTGTTTTAACATATTTCTCTCAGAGATTTCTGTCTCTGCCCCGATGCAATGGAGGGGAATGAACTTTTGTTAATGCCACTCTCATCACTGCCACTCGCATTAACAAATAATATTTTAAAAACAAATTGCAATACCTTTTTCCAGAAACAGTGGGCCTTTTCATGAAGAGATTGTGTTATGAAGTTGCTACGAAGAACCTTCTTTACGCTGCCTTTGCATTTTTACACAGAATCAAAGAACGGCGGCAACATGCCACTCCAGTGTGTGATTTTAGACAGCATGCTGGCTTTGCGGAATCAAAAGAGGCGTGTTGGGTGTGACATGTCACACAACAGTGTTTGGCCTCTAGTGTGACTTATAACACGCATCGGCAGTGCTTTATAAACAATAAAAATGGCATAACATGGTGATAACAATCATTTACCATTCCCGATATACCGCAGCTGATCCTCTGCTTGGAGGGTAAGGAGTTCCCAAATCTCATTGTTTTCCCAATTTGCAGACATTTTCGGCCACTGTTCTTCTTCAAGTTAATCACTAACTGATAACAGCTACTTTTTAAATCTCCTTCAGTGGGTCGTACACAAAACGTCACCCATCACACCTGTGCCACCCATGGTCCTGTCCTGCCACCTGTCCTGTTTATACAGACAGGTTTCAGTGATGTTGCTACCTCCTGTGGCGGCTTAAAAGCGAGACCACTCTGTCCATCCATTCCATGATCGTACCTTAAATACAGCACGGCTAGGTGGTATAACGGTGCGATATTCCTGCCTTGAACAGGCCCACAGAATCCAATCATCCAATCAAAACTGGTCATCTGTGAACTGAGCATTTGTAAAGCTGCACATGCCTAATTAATATGTCGATATAAACACTGGGTCAAATGGCTACTTGTGTGTGAAAGGGGACACTCGCTTATTTTTTTCAGTCCACAACTTAAGTGTTTTGGTTCGGTCTCAAGGCCAGGCCTGCCCACAGAAATGGGTGGGCCCCTGAAAAGGTCCAGTGAATGGGCCCCAAGCCCCCAGGAACAGTGCCTGGCTTTGAAACTATTTGACATAGTGGCCAAACTGCGGAATTACAACTTCTGGGTAAGTCATGCGGTGCCATGAGGCCAAAAAAGGACCTTTTGCCATTGACTTGCATTGTTAAAGAGACCCTTGTGTGTGTCACAATCGCCACAAAATGACTCATCTCACTATTGGGATTTGATCTGTTGGGACCAGTAACATTTAAAAAGTTCAAATTCAAATTAGCGCAGGGCTAAACCAGAAGTCAGGCGCTCAGCCAGCAAAGTCTCTAATTTGCCTGCTCCACTGGCCCAGTGACATGGAAGCAGCAAGTACATTTTCACAACAAGTCAAACTGTCCTGGCTTCATGCGCCACTGAGCAACTGTCAACTGTCATGATCAGAGCCTTGTCTCTGACGCTGTATCCAGTTCTCTTTATACATTCATGATGGGCCCCTCAGATGAGTAACTTCTTGGATCAACAGTGTGGCTTCCATGCGTTTTCACTTTTGCAACAGTTGGGTACAGAAAATAAATAAAGAAACATTTCATTTTCAGAAGAGGGTTTCATTATCAAACAGACTAAATTTAACAAAAACAACAACATGACATAACTTTTTTTTGTTGTTGTTGATAAGTAATATTATTATTATTGATATTTTGGTCTAGTGGCTGGGCCCTTGGGCCCCAGAAAGCTCTCCCATTTCTACCCCCGTAGTGGCCCTGCTCAAGGCTCCAATCAACTGTATTTTCAGCAGCAGGCGGCTGTTTTCAATGAAAAGCTCTGATAAACCCACTGTACACTACCTGCCCAGCACCAAACACCACAAAGATATAGTCAGTGGCCACCTTGTTGATTATTTACCCCTTTTCCACTTACATTAGCCTATGTGTTGCATATTTTTTAAACAAGGGAAAACCTGTCAAAATTGCCAGTAAACTAGAGTTGTGTACATGGCTCTGCAGCAGAGAAGCATGCCTTTCTGTTTTGTTTTGTTTTTCTAATGTGTCACATTCACATTTACCAACAGGCCGAAAAATGGGTTAGTAAACAATAAGAAGCTGTCTCTATTTCAGACTCGGTGCAAACTAATTGGTAACAATGTTTGAGCGCTGCTTGGACAGAGACGGACGGTATTTTGTATGTATTTGCCATATATCATTTCATCTTGCTGGTAAAGGGGCTAAAATGAACGCGTTCACCAGGTTGTCGCATTTCTGTCACTGCTGATTGGAGCCGGAGACGATAAATACTAGTGACTACTGCAGGGGTATATAACACTGTGGGGGGGGATCTTGGTGAACATGTGCAAACACAGCCTTAGCAGGAGCCAACTCTCTTTCTCCTCAAGCTCTCTGTCCCTACTGTGGCCAATTAAGTGAATTTCAGCAAAAGAGCATTTTATTAGCATTTGCCCACAGCCGCTGAACATGGCGATAAATTCTTCCTTCGAGCACTCTGGAAAACAAATTGGCACATTAACCGGTGAATGGCTGGAAGAGGCTCTCCTGCCCATACCCCCAGGGCTGGCCGGGGGCTTTGCAAGTGTGCCGATTCAGAGGCAATCTCTCTGCTTTATCATTCAGCATGACAGTATGGGGCTGGAGCGCAGGACTCAGATGGGTGCGACCGATGCCAGATGTCAGCCATTAGCTCTTTCTCTCTGTCGCTCCTCTCTCTACATGCACAAATACATACGCACGCCCTCCAACATTGACTCCCTCTGTTCTCTTTGGCAAGCCCAAGCTGTTTGCTTTTGTGGCCTGACGAGCCCTCTCTATTTATCTGTTATTACATTGGAGTTGTCAGATCCAAAAACCAAGAGGGAGCCTGCGGTGTGTGCCAGCACTGTTGGCTGAAGGTCCGTGTCTATTGCCGCTCCTCTCCTCTTCGACCCCTCCTTTCATTCACACTCACTCCCTCTATCGATCAACTTCTATCTGACGTGAGGAAACCACACAACCTGTGTGTTTGTGTGTACTCTGTGTGTATATGTGTGTGTGTGTGTGTGTGTGTGTGTGTGTGTGTGTGCATACATTCCAGATTCCAGCTCCATTTGCATTAGCAGCTAACTGACTTTTTGCCTCCCACCATCCTGCCTGGCTACATGCACCCCCTCTCCACCAGTGCATCAGAGGGGCTTTCAGCAGTGCTAATGAGGATTAGCATGTTTGTGTTGTTTATATGTGTGTCACCCTAATCCTTTTAGCAATAAGCTGTTTTGCAGGAAGTAGAAGTAATTTATGCATGGCACATGTTTCATTGGATTGTACGTTGGCAGGATGGACATTCCACGCAGTATGTTGTTTGGCAATTAAAAATCATTTCAGTTAATAACCCACAGCATACAAATAAATATCCGATATCAGGCACTAAGAGATTCCACAAGTGGTCTCTGGAGGTAAGTGTAACCAGAGAGGTGAAGGCAGAATTTGTATAAAATGACTCATGGTTTTGTCATGATGATGTCGTTTAATGACTTTGATGCTGTTCTCTGGTCTGCCCAAACCACCCACTTGTTGTGGGAAAACAATCATTTATCATTATTTGGGTTTTATTTTTTAGTCTCTGCTAATACATTTTGTCAGTTATAACACTGGATTCATTTTTACACTCAAAGAAATTATATGGAAATTACGTATTTTCGCAGAAGGAAATTTATGTGTATTTTGCCATTCATCAATATGTTTGTAGCTCCAATGTTTTCATAGGTATGAACAAAATCTTCACCTGCTTCAGAGTGCTCATAGTGCTAATGTAGGTTAGGAATGCACATAAATATTGCTTGTCATTATTAGAAAATACAATTTCAATTCTGCTCTGTTACGTCCAAATATGCAGATGTCTTTCAACACATAAGTTAAACCTGACAAAGATTAGAAATATAACATATTTTGCTAAATAAGTTGGCAATTAGAAAATTTAAGCTTAGATTAGGTTTCTTAAAAATGTGAATAGGTTATTTAAATCGACTTAATACACATGTTTTCTACATGTTTTGGCATCCCGTCCCCACTTGAATCAATCAGGAGAGAACTACACAAATTTATCTTCAGTTTGAGTGGCAAGACTGTGAGACTCACGTTACTGACCAAACACTAAGCTATCAGTGATGGCTATCAGAATGAATAGCTATTTAACACTTTATATAACATGTACATAACCCTACCTTATGAGTTTGTTATTGACTGCTCCAGTGAAGACATGTTGCTGTCTCTGTTAGGAATAATTCCTGACAGAGTGGTCTCTCCGATGATACAAGCTATGTGCTCATCTGCAGCTGTGACTGGGGAGAGCCTCCTCCTGTAGCTGTTGTCTTTTTGTGTGTGTGTGTGTGTGTGTGTGTATTGTGTGTGTGTGTGTGTGTGTGTGCATTTATGGATTTTTTGCATCAAGAGTCATATCAAACCATTTTCACTCAACTTTTTTGGTGGTTCTTACAACAGAGGACATGGAGTTAACGGCATCAGTACCCGCCTTTGATTTACCTGTCCCTGTCACACCAGAAATAATGAAATTATATACATATCAGGGAAAAACGTTTCCTTCTCTCTCTCCCTCTTTTTTTCTTTGCTCCATGTTCACATGTTGACAGGATGCACCTATCCATAGTGATATGGATTCTTCTGTGTATTTTTTTAGATTTGAATTTACTTTAATAATGTTTTTTAGTCAGTATTCTGTGTGTTTTAACATTGCTACAAATTCGTCCACTGAGCTCAAGCATTAAGGCAATTGTACTTTTCCTATGCAGGTAAATAATTAGTTTATAAAGAGTGTATCAGACACATTTCATCCTTTTGGACCAAAGTAAGCCTGAAATGTTGGTAATCCTTCTTTGTATGCACACAACTACAGTAAGTAAAGTAAGTCAATCTTAGACAAAGAAATTAGTCTGTAAATTGTGATGGATGTTTACTGCTGATAGTTTGGGTGATAATGTTACTGTTCATGTTTTGTTTTCACACTTTAAAACAAGTTTTGCTAAGCTGTGGGTGTGTTTACAACCTGTCTGACTGCTTGTGTTTCTTGCTCCATTCTCAGCAATTACTGTGGTGGGTACAGTTATCATAACTGACAGATTTGTTGCCAGAGCTCCAAAAATAAAATCCATGTTGCAATAAACTGTAGTTTTCTCCTGTGTCTCTGGAAGAGATCTTTTTATTTGTTTATTCATTGGTTGGTGTTTGAAGTGCTGTAGTGGTTAACAGTGTTGTCTGTCAAGACCACCTAAACTGAGACCAAGTTGTGATTGAGAGTGTATCGAGACTGAGCCATGACCGCAGTGTATAACACACTTAACGATAAAATGTGCATGCAAACCTTAGGCACTCCTCAAAGCAATCTAACAGATCCATATTAATTAAAAAAAAAAACACAGTTAACAAATGAAGATTATTTTTCAATCACACAGAGAGACACAACCAAAAGAAATTCTGGTCAGTTTAGAGCTAGACTGAGACCTTCAAAAAGTGGTCTTGGGACCCATCTCAAGACCAAGACCGACCTTAAGTACTATAACACTGGTGGGTAATAAAAGTAAAGTAAAATATGACCTCCAGTCAGTGACCATCATAGGCTTAACAAATGGTCAGATCTATTTCAAGGAGAAGCTTTTTGGTCCTTAATAATCTTTCATTTATATGATAGACATTTGTTTGATGTTACTGATAGTGATGCCTGTTGATGAATATCTAATTTTAATTACTTTTGTTTTTGTACGTTCAACATGGTCTCACTCCGAAGTTGTCGAAAACCACCGCTTCGTCAGTGACTTCCAACGTCAGACTCAGACGACAAAAGCTGTACTTTCAAGTCGACACGATTGGTGGTTGGTCGCCATTAGCCAGCTGCATCAGGGGGAAATGCAGCAGGACAACAACAAAAGTTAAAGCGGTAGAAGTCCGAGATGCAGCAGGACAACAACAAAAGTTAAAGCGGTAGAAGTCCGAGATGGGCGGGCAGGAGGGGTGGTGGATGGGTCCAACAACCACTGACTCTCACTTGCTTCATAAGATTGTAAGCCAAACCCTGTTCTTTTTACCTTAACCCAACTGTGATCATTTGTTGGGAAAAAAAGTTGTGTGTTTATTTTGAAAGAGACTGTATGCAAACTGTACATTTCCTGTTAAAACTAAAGTGTATTTTGAAAACAGACAATGCATGTAACATGCTGAAGTTGACACAGCGTCCTAGAACATCAACATCCAATGCACCCAGGTATGGTTGGGATCCGGATCCAGTTCTTTTTTGGAACTGGGTCCAAAGTTCCGGTTCCGGAACCGGTTCCATCACATTTGGCGTAACGGTTCCTAGATTGTAAAAAAAAAAGCAAAAAAACGTCACGTGCATTTCCATTAGAGTGCGGGACGGGCCGCATATTTCTGTCCGAACCCGACTGAGCTTGACATTATTTAATGACTAAAGCACTGAGTTTGTGTCACACAGTTGTCATGGATACAGGCTATTTAACAGGCCGGACGTGCGCCGTGTGTGCTCAGCGGAGAGGGAGACCTCCGTGTTTGAGACGGGAGCGGGCGGTGGGAGCGGGCGGTGGGAGCGGGCGGCGGGAGGTCCGACGCTTCCAGCGAGGGGAGAGGGAGAAATACGTGCGCCGTGTGTGCTCAGCGGAGAGGGAGACCTCCGTGTTTGAGACGGGAGCGGGCGGTGGGAGCGGGCGGCGGGAGGTCCGACGCTTCCAGCGAGGGGAGAGGGAGAAATATGACAAAATAAGATAAAATAGGAGAAACCTGTCTCCCTCTTTTATTTTATTTTCAGCGTTCAATCAAGCCGGAGGCGGGCGGCGGGAGGTCCGCTTCCAGCGAGGGGAGCGGTAGAAACAAACAGCCAATGTGTGTCTGTGTGTGTTATGTTCAGGTGTTGTCACGTAAATAACAGTGCCCAGGCATGAATGCATATAAGTATTTTTTATTACATTGATGTGGTTAATTTGAGGTAATAGTGTTACTGTAGAAATCAGAGAATCACTTTTTGTTGTTATATATTCTCAGGGAGATGATACAAGCTCTAAATCTGAAATACACACCACACACAAATGTGTATTTTCATCTAATTGTACTGTGCAACAGTTAGAATAAAGTTTTTGTATTTGTATGATTGCATTTGTGTTTATTATATACTTGTTTATGTATAGCAAGTATAATGAATATAATGTAGGAATCGGTAAGGAATCGGAATCGTTAAAATCCTAACGAGTCCCAACCCTACACCCAGGGCACCTTGCAATCTCATACTGTATCTCGACGTGGAAAGTCCATGAACAAGCATTGATATGTGATGAGGTCGGAGTGAGAATGTGTTGATATGTTCCTTTAAACCAGTGTATTCCAAACCGTATTGAAACTCCGTCCTCACCCTACTACCAATGTCTTAGTGTCTAGAAAGCTCAAGTCTTTAAACAAGAAAATGTTGTTGTTTTAATGTGTTTATTGGTATTTTAGTTAACAACCAGTGAACACTGCAGACAGATTATATTATAAATATTACAAGAGTTTTGACGTCAGTGTGGACACAACTTTCAAAATGTCAGAATCACTGTACTGCTCACACTATAAGACCTTTTGCACCAGACTGATGACATGATGCAGTGATACACAAACTACACATTGAACTCGGACAAGGTGTAGGTTACTGACTGCAAGATTGTTCTAGTTGACTGGTGTTGGTGTAACTGAATATAAATACATTATTTGCGCATGCAAAGATAATGTGCTCTAAAGAGATATGAAAAACATCCACATTTATAAAATAATTACAAAAAATATACATGTTGCCACTCTCCCTGGAGCTTTCAACTGATTGATGCAATTTACCACAAACGTAACACCGCTCCTTCTCAGAGTCATAACTCGATCAGGTCTGAACACACAGACATAATACACACCTCACTGCAATTAGCCAAATTCACTTTTTACAGTGGTAGATCTCTGGTGTTCGTCAAGGATAGAGCTCCATAAATCTGTTTTAATCAAATGATGCTGCTTATAACTTCTTCAGATTTTGTCTGTTGTTTATAAGATCCAGACTTTTTTCAGCCTCAGTGTAGTCCAGGTTTCTGTGCAATGTGAACCGGGGCGACGAGATGTCCCAAAAGGTAAACAAATAGGCAATAGCCTGAAACACAGAATGGTTTTTGCATTTAAGCTAAAACTTAGACATTCAGCAACACTCAATGACTTTGTGGAAAGTGTTTTCAGATTTGCACGATCTTTCTTTTTCAGGCTGAGGATCAGTAAAAACCGCTGCCAAGTAAATGATGCATTTGTCCAATCAGGTGTAAGAAGAGTTCATGTTGATGACTATAGGAGAGGTGTCAGTTATCTATTGTGCAGCCTACAACTATAATGGCAAAATAAATTTCTTGCCAGGTTATAAGACAGAAGCAAAAATTATGAGCTTATTTTTCAGGCTGCAGCCATAGTTGAACATTTTGGTAGATAACAGAAGGCTGTAATGTTGTTTATAATCTTGCTAATCTTGAACTGGATTCGGGCATTGCTCTTGAAAAAGGTCTCCTCACATGAAGGCCTAGATGACACTGGGCTATGGGGCCCAGCTCTGCAGGCCAGTCAATGAGGCCTGGTGGTAGCTGTGAGGAAAGGTGCCAAGCCTGGGCTGTGGGCCCTCTCAGTGTCAAGCCCTGTCAGTCAGTGCATGCTGCTCCTCCTGGGGCTTTCATCCTCTCCACAACCCCGGCCATTCCCTCCTCCAGTCCCCACAGGCCCATCAAAGGCTGATTTTCCACGCCGGCGGGCCAGCCGAGGAGGCTCGCAGCCAGGGACAGGTGGGAGGCAGGGGAGGCAGGGGAAGGCTGAGGAGGCCGGTGAGCCAGCATCTGAGCCTGGGAAGGGTGCTGGGCTCCAGCCAGTAACTGAACTGAAAATAGTCCTGCCCTGACATACAGGCCTGAAGGTGCATGTGGCTACAACCACACACACACACACACACACACACTTGGAGAATTTACCTTGCATCAACAAACACATGCACCACAAAGCCATTAGATTTTAATGGGATC
Organism: Epinephelus moara; assembly: GCF_006386435.1. Taxonomy (NCBI): domain Eukaryota; kingdom Metazoa; phylum Chordata; class Actinopteri; order Perciformes; family Serranidae; genus Epinephelus; species Epinephelus moara. The sequence goes on along the minus strand of NC_065507.1, from coordinate 38,538,056 downwards.
TATTCATTGACGTTATGGCACTCCTGCATCAATAAAACATTAAAAAATGTTGAGGCGACACACTTCATAAATCAGTTTAACAACATACTATTTCGGCATCTGCAGTGGACATAACTCCGTATGGATTTTATAGACATATACTGTACACAGTATACTGCAATAAAGTGCGAGCTACATCTGAACAGACAAAGGCACATAACTTGAACTCATAACATTGTGAATTTCAGTCTGTCCTAGATTTGCTTTTGTTTCAGTCCATCTGAGAAAGAGGGATAAAATCAGTGTCCATCCTCCACAAAGGGTTAACTCGGTATCACACCGGTGAGGCCACTCAAGCCATCGAACCTATTTTCCTCCTGGTCTCCCAGTCCCCCGTCCTTTTTAGATTTTAAACTTCCCCTGCCACCTTCCATTTTATGCCGGTGCAAATGAGTTCCCTCACAAAATCTATAGTGCGTCTTTAAAAAGCGATAACTCTCATGGCGGTGCCGTGACATTGACCCCCCTAGCAGGGCAGTTCCGGTTCAGTGCCCAGGCCTCACGCTTGCCAAACACACACAAACACATACGCTGCACACACATGCTCGTATATCCACACACACATACAGGGCCAGACCCCAGGTGCACCAAGAGGAGCAGTTAAATTTCATCATTACCCTTTCTTCCCCGTGTTGGGGCTTTTTATAGGGCCTTTTTACGGCCCGCTCTGAAGGTGCCACTCTGGTCCCAACGGTGCACAGGAGAGAGATAGATAGATGGAGAGGGACGTGGAGAGGGGAAGAAGAGAGGGGAGGGCGAGGAGAGGAAGAGCGGGAGGTGGAGGAAGGAGATCTGTACGAGTGGGGGAAAGGAGGAGGAGGGGGTGGAGAGGTGAGAAAGTGTGCATGAACGCCCACAAACATGCACACTGTCAGGCGTACAAGCAAAGCAAGTAGGGCACTGGGGAGCGAGAAAAAAGAGAAATGGCATGAGAAAGACTTGGCGGGGGGGTGGGGGGTGGGGGGAGTAAGAAAAGGGAAGGGAGCAGGGGAAAGAGGGAGAGAGGGCCATCAGTTGTCAGTGTGACTGCTGGCTGATATAAAAACAGTGGCGAGGGTGGCGGATAAGGCGGATGATGAATGGGCTGGAGACACTCATCCATCCCACTGAAGGATTTGCGGCCAGGGAGTCGTGTACAGACACATCTGAGGAAGAAAGGACTGTATGTATGTGTATGTGTGTGTGTGTGTGTGTGTGTGTGTGTGTGTGAGGGGGGGATGTTGTGTGTTGTGTGTGTTTTAGGAAGGTGTGACGGACCAGTGATAGGAAGATGGGACAAGGCAGAAATAAGGTTTTCACTACAAAAATGTGTGTGTGTACCTGAGTGTGTGCTCAGTGTTAGCTAGTCACTACACGTCAGTGTTATGCATGGATACTGGACATGCACGTGTGCATACTTCTCTGACAAACCCTGTGATGGTGTGACGATGACAGGCCTCTACTCTGGAAGATGTATGGCGATGCTGCTGTCTTACTCCGTACAGGCCCATCCATATCCCTCACTGCTATCAGCACTGTCCAACTCTGTTTTATAGCACCAAACAGTGGCCATAATGACACTAGGACTCGGAACATGTCAGGGTGGAGTAGATCGATTGGTAAACATACACACTTGCCTGAGATACACTTGTACATCATTGTCCTGATTTTCAGGGAGGAGCTGTAATAGAGGTTAAATTATTGTTGAAGCTCAGCCCAAAGCTGGATTTTGACAGTGTTTCTTCTGCACAGCAGCCAAGTTGTGGAAATGTTGTGAAAAAATAAATGTTACATGACGGTAACATGCTATCTTCATTTACATATTGTAAATAGGAAATGTTTACCATAAATTCTAACATAAAACTGGTATTCAAATAAGGGCCAAGTCTCAAAATAAAAGGCTGACTTAGTAAATTCTGAATTATGAGCAATTCCACAGCATTAATTTATCAGTAAAATCACAGAATCATGCAACACACCACTCTGCTTCTCTGACTTTCTCTTTTTAATAAATACTTTCTTCACTCTCTAAATAATTCCTTGGTGCTTCTCAAAGTCAAGGAAGGATCCCAAATTCAAGGAGGCTGCGTCATCAAATCCGTCCAAAGGACTGTTCCAATGTCAAGGATCCTTCAAATTCTACCAAGGACCGAGTCCTTCCTTTATTGACTTTCAAGGATGCATGTGTGTATCCTCAGTGGGCATGAAGTACCCACAATTTTTTGCACTAGATTTGCCAAATTTATTGGTGAGGCCACTTCAATGACGCACACCTGGGCACTTGCTAGCCTGTTCTAATGTATATTAATCGAATGCTAGGAAGGAGTTTTGCCTAGCTTCTGTAGGACTCAACTTGTAAGAACCCATCCTACCAAGGGAACATCCTTGATTTTAAGAAGCACTAGGACAATTCCAAGGGCCCCTGACTGACAGGGGCCCCAAAAGAGGTAAAGATTAATATAAAATATTTAAACCATCATCATTAAGAATATTTTTTTTCAAATATAGTAATGAAATTAATGATCTCTTTGTTTTTACATGTTTTGGCAGTAAAAGTTAAATATCCCTACTGACCAAAAAGTAGACATCCAAATTGACTGACCACCCCCCTGTATCTGCATGAAATGGTTTGGTCCTGCCTTAGCGCACTGACGGTGATGATGCCTTGTAGACTGTCTGATTTTTCTACATGCCATCACAAAATCTTGAAAAATGCACTGGGAATTTCTTCACACAGTGACCTTGAATGTTACCTTGAATGTAAGTTTGCTGTTACTTTTCAAGCAGGGGCGGGGCTAGGGGGTGGCTACTTGGGCTCAAGCCTTGGATGTTTTCTGAAAAGCCCCGAATGAGAATTTTACTTTTGAAAAAAAAGAAAAAAACATCTTGTGAGTAACATGCAGTACCGGAGTCCGACAGAGAGGCAGCAGCTGCGGGAGAGTAGCCTCATACTGCGTAGCCTGCCTGGGCCTGCCCTGAAGAAGAAGTGTTTCCTTGTTTATTATTCTCCAGGGTAACTTTTTTTTTCCATGACCCTGGGTGAAAGCGGAGCACTTCCGATTGTCAGTGAACAGCCAGTGGTCACGGCGAGTATACGAAGGTTAAGGCTTTAATTTGTTTCATTAGTCTGCTACATAGTTCAATATTCAGTATTATGAATGCCATCATGAACAATGACAGGCACCACCCATAGTGACAGGCTGATCCCACCAAAATGCAAGTAGGTACAGAAGGTCTTTTCTGCCCGCTGCCATAAGGCTTTTTAATGATCAATAGTGTGCAATAATCTGAGCTTATCCTCTGATGTGCAGTTATCTTAACGTACTTTTAACTTGTTTAACACTGATGCCTTCTTTATTTTATTCCTGAATCTATTTGTGACTGATTTGCTTTTATTTAGAGTGCTGTTTTTCGATCCAGTATGTGGTTACAAGTGATGCTGCTGTAACATTACCATTTCCTTTTTTGGATTAATAAAGTATCTTGACTTGACTAGAGGGTATGAATTTATGTGTTCTCTGGTCCCTTTTTTAACACTTTAAGATGATGGTAATTTGAAGGTTGTGGTGTTGCAGCAAAACACAAAAGCACCAATTTTTCGTTCATTCACCATCTGGGCTATGCCCCGGATGTCCTACCACCCTAAATCCACCTCCGTTTTTGAGATTCACAATTCTGCCTCTGCTCCCTTAAAACACCTAACATGTTGTAATGTGATGCTCACATCGCGCAGTGTAAAGTCTACTTTGCGTTTTTAATGTACAGTTTGTGAAATAAATGTTTACAGCTTCCAGTGTAAACTTTATTGTGCATGATGTAGGCACTGATTCTTGCTGCTTTTTACCTGAACGGAATGAAGAGGAAATTTCCCTACAAAATGCACCAACAATAATGTGTGAGATAATTTAGAATAGTTAGCAGGTTGGTCAGCACTATAATTACTTTTTTTTTTTTTTTAATATTTAGGTGTAAGTATTATAGGTTATTGTGGTTCCTGATCCTTCAGTGGAATGGATAAATGTTCATGGATACTGGATATGATCTGTGCATACTTTAATGACACACCTGTGTGTTGCATCAGATGATGAGATATCTTAAAACAGGCCTGTACAAAGTTCAGCCCAGGGGCCAATTGTTGCCCACTGACAGAATTTAAACAACCCTCGTTCAAAATATACAGTATGCGCCCCCCACTCCCCCACACTCAATATTGGTTAATCAAACAAGATCCCTTTGCTTTTTTTCTGTACACCACATCATAGCAGGACATACTTTAAAGACATGCATCAAGTAGGAACTAAGCAGGCAGAACTAGTGTGTTTTAATAGACAGACAGTAAACGAGCAAGCAAACAAAGAAAGGAGTGTAAAGTAGACAGCAGGGGCTGCCACTTTCAGAAGCAGCGAAGAGCTGAATACTTTTTCAGTGGAAGATGATTTTTGTCTAATTCTTAAGTGTTTTTTTTCTTCTTTTAACCCATACAATGTGAAAAGCAGCTGGCCTTCAGGTATTTTCAAATGATCTAAGCTGGCTTCCATTCAAAAAAACGTGGATGCTCTTGTCTTAAAATATCACAACATCTACTGGCCCTAAACTTTCCCCATGGCTATTCGTGGTCACCAGAGGATGACTCCTTATCTTTTTGGTGACCCCTTAACTTTCTCTTAGTTTTCTTCTACACGTTGCTCTTGTTTAACACTTTGGTTAACAAGAGTCTTGACAACATATTGATAGATTTGCTTTGGGTTTTAAGGTCCCCCTTCTTCTGACATTTCTTCTGGTGCCAGCATCATGCCAAAATTTCCACTTGTACACAAGCAACTGGAAATATGCAAATTTTAGTAAAAAAATTGACTAAATTGATTAACCATTTTTAGTTTGAATGGCTTTCTTCCACCAGCATCTTCAGGACAAACTTTACATCCTGTTGTAAGTTCCGTCCAACACTTTCATATTGTGTGGTGTAAAGCAGTGGTTCCCAACTGGTGGGTTGCGCTCCAAAAGTTGGTCGCAGGGTCCATTCTAAATGGACTGCATGTGACTTGCAAACATGTCAAGTTAGTAAAAAACATACTTTATTTTTGAAGAACAGTGAATTTCTGGCACAGGCTTTTATTTTGAAGTGCCATTTCCTGCTGTAGAGTGAGTAAATAATGAACAGCAACCGAGACAGCAAACTAGCTTGAGGATATGGCCAAATGCAAGTATGACACTGAATACATGAACCCTTGTGGACTCTGAACCAATGACCAAGGAGAAATCTGGACTTTGTGGCTGGACCAGTTGGGAACCACTGATGTAAAGAACACTGAGCCTCTAGAAGGTGCTACTGTGACCTGAGATGTTTTGTCTCACGAGATCTGTACGCAGTACTGTTTGAGCAAATCTAAAGGCAAAAGTGTTTATACCCAGTCTGGTGATGAGATGCAACAAATTGTGAAATAGGAGTAACCAGCTCACACTTACAGGTATTCTTCTTTCAAGGCAGTTCATGGTGTTGCACTTGTTGGCACACACGCCTACATTCACACTTTTACACACCTGTCCAGTTATTAAATGTGAAAGAGCGATTGTTTGAATCCAGGCAATCTGGTAAACATTTGTTTGTAGTGTACAGTAAGTGCTAACTGACAGTAAATAGGACCTTTCTTTCTGTTGCAGACCAAATTTTTTTATTTAGCATAAAACATGACGTGTACTTTTACATTAAAAAATTTGTTTGCAGCTGTAATAAAGAACAGGATTCTGTTGTGTGTTTAGAAAGTCAAGCTTTCTGGTTGTGGGGCCTTCCAAGAGAAGTTCAGGCACACTGTTACCCCTCACCAGTGCCAATGTCAGTGCCTTGTGTCTAGTGCCAGCCTCAGCAGGCGCCGGTCCTCGGCTCGCACCCCATGCCCCGGGTCTTTGCAAACTCCCCCATGTGCATATGCTCCGTATGGTTCAAGCACCGACGCCAATTTTCCACCATCTGCCTGTGCCCTGTACTTACACACAGAGGCAAGGTCTCCGCTGGATAGCGACCGCCACCCTTCACCTTGTCGGAGCAGAGAAATTTCAAATGTTAACCTGCAGCCTGCAGGAGTAGAGAGTGATCCGCAACCGCCATGCTGAGGAAACAGCTGAATGTGCTCATGTTGAAGGGCGGAGCATAAATTCACCTCTCCGATTTCATTTCCCTTTTTCTTTTCCCTGTTCTGTCTTTCCCTCTCAGTTTCCTCTCTTCCATGCTTCCCTGCTTCTCTCCACTCCTCCTTTTCTTCGTCTGCCTTCCCCCGTCTCCCTCTCTTCATCGAGCCTTCTCTCTAGCTCTGTGCTCCCCCCTTGCTCGGTCTTGCAAATGGCTGCCCGCCAACGGTTTGTCTGAGGAGAAAACAGATTTGAATGAAGAATGGAGACAAAAGAGGAAACAAAGAGGCAGTAAAAGGCGCTAAACACAAAGAGATGTATGCCTGTTGGAGACGCACAGTTTGTATGTGAGTGTGTTTTTCTTATGTGTGTGTGTTCAAGGGTCTTACTGTACAGTGGGCAGCAGTCCAAGACTAGAGAGTAATCCTTTACCCGGGCTTTACCACTGGGAATGTCAGGAATAAGTCAATCATGATGATGCATGCACTCTGCTGACGACACGTACGCGTGTTCAAAGAATATCTGGGGCTTGCAGATGTGCCAGAACCCTGCGACGGCAACATCAGGATGCAGTTTATGATGATAGGCAGATACATACACACACATCCACAGACATGCACACACACACGTAAAGCCATGGAGGCAAGGCCAGATAAGCAGATTATTTGAAGGAGGCATTATTCGCCGTATGAATGCAATAATTGGTTTCATTATTTGGTGGGAATTTCAGCAACACTAAATGAAGCATTAGATAGTGTTTGGTTCCCCAAAGCAGGCTGGAGTTGTGCGCTTAGCTCGCCCACCATGGGCCTGTGTTTACATGATGTGTTTTCTGGCCCTTATCTCGAATCGCAGTGAACATGGCTGCTTCTGCTGCTGATTTATTTGTTTTAAGGTAGTGTTTCAGTAAAAGAATCCAATATTTTGAGGATATTTGGTCCATTTCTTCAGCCACTGTGAGTGTCTTTGTGTGTGTGTGTGTGTGTGTGTGTGTGTGTGTGTGTGTGTGTGTGTGTGTGTGCGTGCATGCATGCGCGCATGTGTGTCCGTGTGTGTGTATGTATGTCCTGCTTTATGTGTGTGTGTATCCTCTCTGTCAGGGAAACAGTGGTGGGCGGGCTGAGGGGTGGAGAGGCCTACTTTAACGGTCTTTTGAAGGAGATAAATGGCTTACAGATGGCCCAATCAATATATTCAAATGAGACACGGAGTCTAGCAATGAGCATTGAGCAGAGACCTGGGGGTGGATGGGGACTGCAACACCTTGGGTCATGGTTAGACCACACAGCAAAGATGCAACCTCAGACCTGTACGCAATTGCATGTCAGTGTGGTTTACATTATGAATCTGAATAATCTGATCACAAATAATATTATGAAACACTGCAGATGTGCTTATAAAACATGTGGGTCACAAGCAAATTTGAATCAGTGATAATAAACTGCCGCATAATACAATACACACAATGTGTCTAAATGTTAATTAAACATACACAGAATGTTTGTTTTAATATTTGGTATTAATACTCACTGTAATCTGACAGGGAAAATTAAAAGGAATGGATTTCGGTCATTGATAGCATGACATCACCTGCAATGGCAATCTGCCCTGATTCACAAAAGATATTGCACTAGTGATGTTATAGTGCAAACACGCCCAAAAAGTTTTGCAGCTGGATGCCATTTGCCCCTTTTTTTGCATCTGATTGCAATTATCAATGTGGCAAAGTATAGATGTTGCACTTGCACCAAGAACACAGCAGGAAGAACAACGACAGAAAGAAAAAGAAAACAGAACTTTTCAGACAGACTAGGTGCAGAGCTGTTCCTCAAAACTTTTGAATTTAAACGTGACAGAGAGAAACCGTATCTGGGATTTGATATTCCAGTCTGTCAGTGTGCTTCAGTTACCACAAACTCTCTGAAGGCGCTAATAATTTCATTTTAACTGCATGTGACTTGAGGCTCATTTGCAAAGGTAGAGGCAAATTTTGCGCCAAATGTATGCATATTACCTAATGTAAATGTGCAATAGCACAGGAGCCCGGAAATGCTATTTGCTTGGTAGCGCAGGTAGGGAAGCGTTTCACCCTTTGCAGGTGCATTGAGAATTTTGTCATTTTTTTCATGGCTCTAGACTCTAACTCTGACTTTGGGATCGCAAGATGTGCTGAGATGGGGCGTCGGTGACTTAGTGGTAGAGCAGGCGCCCCATGTACAAGGCTGTTGCCGCAGCGGCCCGGGTTTGACTCCAGCCTGTGGCCCTTTGCTGCATGTCATCCCCTCTCTCTCTCTCCCCCTTTCACACTTAACTATGCTGTCCATTAAAGGCAAAAAATATCTTTGAAGATGTGCTGAGATCATGAGACTACAGTGGTGAGAGTGTCATTCAACATGGCGGTGCCCTGCTCCTGGATCAGATTAAACATTTCTATGGCTTTGCATATGCAGCCACCTAGAGAGAAAGTGTCATGCCCATCGTCTTTTGCCGCCTTTTTTGTGCAGCTGCTCCATACAATTCGAGTTGAAAATCTCTGAACTTTACAGAAGGGCGCTGGTGATGTCACTGCTGCTTCTTTAGCTAGGCCTCTGTCTCCTGTCACAAGACAGAAAAGCTCATTTTCCGTGAGCAGATCAGCCAGCGGACACCAGATGTTGCTGATTTTGCGGAGTGTTGTGCTTTTATCACCGTTTGCTTTGTAAGCTTGAAGTTTACTGCATAGTCAACCCTCTGTTCATGTAGTGTTATGTTTGCTACCAAGGTAATGTTAGTGTTATATGATATTTTTGTCATAGAAACAAAACCCACGCACAGCACGTCATTAAAAACATCACTACCAACTCTTCTTCATGAAGTGCTGGGATGAAGTGCTCCCCAGCGCCCTGCCGGTGCTTTTCTGCTGAAGTACAACATGGACACAGGCCCTTGGTGAGCTGACCTGAATATTCAGCTGAGTTTAAGTTCAGTGAGTGGGACTACGTGCAGTCGGAGCTCAGGACAAACACTGAATGATTCAGTGAACAAATATTTTGAACAGTTGTTTTTAATTAGCAGATTCTAGACATCCAGGTTAAGTAAATTGCCGATAGGTGTGAATGTTAGCGTGAATGGTTGGGTTGTCTGTCTCTGTGTGTCAGCCCTGCGATAATCTGGTGACCTATCCCGCCTCTCACCCAATGCCAGCTGGGATAGGCTCCAGCCCCCTTGCGAGCCCCAACAAAATAAGCAGTTACAGAAAATGAATGAAATGAATTCACCATTACAGTACTTTGACAACATATTACAAAAGATGAAAAATTATACTAATATATAGTTTTTCATTACATATTTAATATAATAACATCAAATTTATGGTATTAGCAGTGATTCAGACAGAGTTAAGGTCAACACATTTTTTTATCAAGATACTAAAAATCTGCTCTACCAAACAGTTGAGCAGGACGTTAAAGGTTGTGCTTAGCATGTAAAAGACCTGATTTCTCTCCTGACCATAGACACATAATTGCTATCAATCTTTTCATATGACTCTGGGTAAGATGGTAAACAAGCACTTTTCCGAAAGTGTCTCGAGACACATTTGCAATGACCTGTGTGTTGCCTTTCACAGTTAAAACTACAGCCTATTGCCATTTTTAATGCTTGGTCAACACCACAGCTAGAGCTAAGTAAAGCATGTTAGGCAGATGAGGTCACATTTGAACTACAGTGGAGAAAGTATTAATTATATAATTGGTGACTCTACCTCAAGTATGTTCAATAAATGAAATCCACTGCAGGTGTTTGGGTTAGAAGAAAAAAGGAAATATCTCCTCCTTTGATCCACATTCTATCCAAGACAGAGAAGTCTGGTCTCTAATACTTGCACAGGATCCACTATCATGTGCCATATGGTTTTGAGCCAAAAGATAATGAAAGGCGATAACATAATATAGATAATGCTAGAGAGAATAACCCATATCCCAAGAGATAAAGTTGTTTACTGACAAAAGCAGCTGGTTGAAAAATGGTTCGGGAGTGATTCGGCCAATACAGAGAAAAAAGAAAAAAAAAAGATAGTATAAATGAGAAAGGGGTGGTGGGGGGAGAGAGGGAGTGGACATATGCCCAGTATAACCAGCGCTTGAGGGTGGTGGTACTGGTGGGGGGGATTCCCTGGAGGAGGAAACATGGCTTCCCAGTCTGGAGATAACATCCTCACACAGGCTCCTCGGGAGAAACATAAAAATCCACCTAGACATTACCCAGGTATTTTATCATGCCCTATCAGATCCCATTCTCCCTTATCACGCTTTACACACACTTAAACACGGATACCCATTTCTGGACACATTGCTCACATTCAAATATAAGAGGAGGAGAGGAGGGGACACATTTTCTACAAGATGGAAGAGCTCTGGTAGATTTCTTGTTTATTTTTTTAACGGAGCAGCAGGGAGCTTCATCATTTCACAGAAGTAATAAAGCAAAGCCTGGGATTATGGGTAATGTGGTTTTATTTATTTAAAAAAAAAAAACACTTGCACTAACATTTGTGTACTAAAAAATATAGTCAGGCTAACAAGTCACTTTGTGAAAAGTCATTTTGTTATGAAGCCTTAAGTGATCTATTCACCCAATCCACAATTCTTTCATACCACATTTTCTTACATACCATACCATCAAGGGCAGATTTTCCTTTTTTTCTGTTTACATTAAACTGAAGTTACCTAAACAATGTCCTGGATACTCTGCATAATTCACAGACAACAGGTATCATCATGACTATTTGTTTGGTTTGTGGATGATCCAGAGAAACCAGGAAGTAGTTTTCAGAAAGGCACTTGCAAATTTTTTGTTTGTTTGTTTTGATCACCATGAACAAAGTTCCATTCACAGGTGGTCAACACAGGGGTGTTTAAAGGTATTCCTATAGATGCCTTAAAGACTAGAGAAAATTCCCTCACACAGAAATAATGATAACGATGAGAGTAATGAAATATAACTTTTTTGCAGTGCACACTGATGCCGAACACAAACAGAATGTTTAGGTTTATAATTTTTGAAGCCAAGTCCAACTAAGATTAAATTGCTTATATTTTCTGACAACGCATACAGTTCTGCTCTGTCAGTCAGAGGCCTTTTGCCGTCATTAAAATACATACAAAAAACAAAAACAATCCCATAGTTCCTAAAAGTTGAAATTTATTTTACATCTGTGGCATTGATGATGGTGTCTCCCTGTCTGTGCATTAACCAGTCAAAATGTTCTCAATGTAGATGGAAAACATTTTATCTTAAATAACAAAGGATAGAGGGCGGCATGGTGGTGTGGTGGTTAGCACTGTCGCCTCACAGCAAGAGGGTTGCTGGTTCAATCCCGGGTGTGGGAGCCCTTCTGTGCGGAGTCTGCATGTTCTCCCCGTGTCAGCGTGGGTTCTCTCCGGGCACTCTGGCTTCCTCCCACAGTCCAAAGACATGCAGATTGAGGATAGGTTAATTGATAACTCTAAACTGTCCATAGGTGTGAATGTGAGCGTGAATGGTTGTTTGTCTCTATGTGTCAGCCCTGCGATAGTCTGGCAACCTGTCCAGGGTGTACCCTGTCTCTCGCCCAATGTCAGCTGGGATAGGCTCCAGCCCCACCGCGACCCACAAGAGGATGAAGCGGTTAGAAGATGAATGAATGAATGAATGAATGAACAAAGGATAGAACAAGTACTAGAAATTCATACCCAAGTTAAAGTACTGTTTCTTTAAATATATTTTACTCAAGTAAAAGTAATTGAGTAAAATCTGACCTTGAAGTTCAAAGTTACTTCAAAGTAAAACATATGTGACTTCAAATATACTCCCACTAAATGTTACTGCTTTACACTTTAAAACTTCTCTGTCCCACTGTTACCAGTTCAATTTGCCCCTTTGTCCCACTATAACCAGTCCACTCAGTCTCTCTGTCCCACTTTAACCAGTCCACTTAGTCTCTCTGTTTCAGTATAACCAGTCCACTCAGCCTCTCTGTCCTGGTATAACCTCCGTGTCCCAGTATAACCAGTCCACTCAACCTCTTTGTCCCAGTATAACCAGTCCACTCAACCTCTTTGTTCCAGTATAACCAGTCCACTCAGCATCTCTGTCAAACTATAACCAGTACACTCAATCTCTTTGTCCCAGTATAATCAGTACACTCAATCTCTTTGTCCCAGTATAACCAGTCACAACAGAGATCACCGCTGGAGGATCCACCATGAGCATTTGAGCGTTAGCGTGTTAGTCAAACCCAGTATGCACCTGTCGGTGATGCAACATTGTGGGTGTGTTTGATTTGGATCACTTAGCAGGCTCACAGAGTGGTGCATTTAATCAGTGATTAGGTTACAATAATTCTCTGCATAACCTTTTGCCATCATGATGTGATGCCTGGTTGTAACTGCAACCCCACACACCCTCACACTCAGCTGATAAACTTATACCAGTGTTGTAGTCAAGACCACCTAAACTGAGACCAAGACATGACCAAGACCAGAATGTATTAAGACTGAGACGAGACCAAGGCTTTGATGGGCTGAGACCAAGTCAAGACCAAGACAGGGTGAGGCCGAGTCAAAACCAAGACCAGACCAGTGTGAGTCGAACATTGCATGACACACTTAAAATAAATGTGGAACATGCAAATCATGGGCACTCCTCAAACTGATCTGAAAGATCCACATTCACATGAAAACATTCTCAGAAAACATGAAGATTACTATTCATTCACTTCTTTTACTTCCATACAGACAGTATATGTATGCATAAGTTTTGTCTGGAGAATCAAGTCCAGACATTGTCTGAAGTTTCACTTTCACACATGTAGCACACAAAAGGAGACTATCAGAAGCTTGCTCACCTAATGTAAATACTTCTATATGTTTGGTTTAGGCAAGTGCTGGCGCCTGGGTACAGTGTGCAGGAGGCAGGACATAGATTACACTGCATTCACAGAGCTGGTTCATAATTGAGTTATGAGCATCAGAGTCTCTTGCCGTTCCTTTAATTTGTCTGATGATTTCGGATTCTGTCCTTAGAGACAGAAGTTCCTGAATTGTGTTGTCTCTTCAGTTAGACATTTTCATGCCGACACTATGTAAATTATGTCTGTCTTCTTCACATGTGGATGTTTGTTTTCTTCCAGTTGGTGCGAGCCGGAATGATTAAAAGATCATGTACACGGCCACTTGCTTGCTCTGAATTCTCTGGAAAATGAGCCGTTCTATTCACATATGGGCTCAATTGGACATCACATGGACTTTGTACTAAGGAGGTGGCATGATAAAATCTGTTTGTGATCCAATACAACTGATTTGGATGTTCGTGTTCACACAGCTTCTCCAGGTAATGTCGAGATAATTTCAAGTTTACAACGTGTAAGGGGTTATACTCTGGCCCCCTACTCAGAGGCTAAGAACATAAAGGAGCAAATATTAGACTGTGTATCCACAAAGATATTTTTCTTCCTTTCTAAAATATAAAAGACATTAACAAAATAATAAAAAAAAAAATCATGAATTTTGTTAACTATTTGTGGTTTCAGTTGGACTTAAAATGAAATGTATCATGCTCTATATAAAACCTGATGAATGTGCAGACAGCATGTGAAAGAGAAAGAGGCCTTTTGACTCAGAATGAGGCTGAAATAGAATTACTTGTATCTGTCAGGGCCCCAGGAAATATCTAATTGTGTATGTGCACACGCATGGGGTTTTGTGTGTGCGCGCGCGCGTGTGTGTGTGTGTGTGTGTGTGTGTGTGTGAGTCAGTGTCATTCGGTCATGTGTCATAGAGAGCATTAACAAAAGGCCTTTTTGGAGTAGAATAAAGGCTGTTTCCCCCCCTCACACCATCCACACCTCCCCACTCATCACCCGGCAGTCTGCTTCAGGCTTCAGTCTCTCCTTGACCTTTGACCTCAGGTAGAGCCAGGTGTCTGTCCGTCCTCTGCCTTACGCACAAACACATGTACACACACACACATACAGGCTCAGGCATGCACATGTTTACATAAGAAGCTCAGAAACCAATCTGTTTGCATATGCACACACAAGGACGCATATATTAACACACACATACATACACATATAAAAACATATGCATATGCAAACACACACATACTGCACACATACAAACACTCCAGGACCTTCATGCAAATAATAGCTTGATTCATGTGTTTTAAGATATCAAATAAAAAGAATACAACCAAATACATACTATATACCCATGAACTAAGCTCACATAAACACGTAAAAACATATACACACATACACACACTGTCCCCACACACCCTCAGAGGGGTTTTAAAAAATTAGAGTAGCTCAAGTGGGAAAACAGTGTCCATTTGTCTTTGGGCTAATATGAGTGTGGCTGCATTAGAGACAAATAGCATCCACTTCCATTTCCTTTATCATTGTCAGGCCAATTAATAGGCCAAGGATCCTGTTACTGAGTCACTAGACAGAGGCGATGACTACACACACACACACACACACACACACACACACATGAACACACACAAAGAGAGCTCTTTCAGCTGCTGACCTTGGCTGCTCCTCCCAACACAAAAGACCCCAGAGATGGATGCCTCTTTGGAGAGCACTGGCTCACTCGAAGGGGACTATGGCTGTCAGCCCCCAGACACACACCCATTCACACAAGTATACATGCATGCAAGTGCATATTCAAGTGTTCATGGGTTGACAAACATATGTGAATTATAGTTCATTTTGAATCTCATGAACCAAAGCAATTTTGAAACACAGACATTACTGTGGTCTTGGGGTCTAAGATGTACAGAGTATAGGATGCTCCTGTCCAAATATACTGGTGTCAGTCTTTCAGAAAAAACCCAGTTGTGGCTTCACCTGGCGAGGTTCACTGCTCTCTGATGTAAAGCTGCACTGAGAGCAATGGAGAGCCTCTCCTGGCTTTAATGACACGGAGCATTTATCAGTCATGTAGATTACAATGTCACTTGAGTGTCATCTGGAGGACAGATCCACACTGGGAGAACCATGCAACTGACACACACACACACACACACACACACACACACACACAATGTATTATTATCATTATTGTTCAAGCACATATGTAAGCTGTAAAATGGTGCACAGGACTCTACACAACTGCAATACCTGAGGTTCCCAAGTGTTTTTATGAATTACGATGTGTTGATTTACAAATATAGAGTTCTTCAGTTGTGTTCTGACAAACACCCAGGACACACAGGGACACAGTTAGCACAGGTACAAATCCTCAAAAGGGCTTTAGTGTATCAGATACCCCGACCTGTGGTAGAGCAAAACATGACCATTTTTTTTCCCATAACTTTGATACATCCTCATCATGACATGGATGGTTGTAAGTGGTATAAGTTGTAAAAGTGGTGAAATTGATCTATACATCATGGGTGAAAAACAAATAAATAAAAACTACTCTGGAGATAGTGGGGGTATTATGTAATGGTGTCCAGTGGCAGCAGGTGGAAATGCAGCAAGACAACAACGTAAGTTAAGGGGTGGCGTTTGTTGTTGAAGGAAAAAAAAACGTCCGATGTAGTGTGTTTATTTTGAAAGAGACTGTATGCAAACTGTACATTTCCCGTTAAGACAGAAATGTATTTTGAAAACAGACAATGCATATAACAGACTGAAGTTGATACAGCATCCCAGAATGTCAACAACAAATGCACCCAGGGTACTTTGCAGGTCACATCTCAATGTAGAAAGTCCATGACCAAGCATCGATATGTGACGAGGTCGGAGTCCCCCTATGTCGTCGTCCCCCATAGGTTACAGCCCTGTGCTAGCTACAACTTATCCTCATTGTTCTGGAGTTCTTCTTGACACTTACTGTCAAGGTCCCAGATTCAGAATACTTTATAAAGTGTACATATATCATACAGCACACAGACTGCAGTATGGGGTGGTACTTCTTATTATTAATAACCAGTGTCTGGTCTTTAATCAACCAACCGATACCACACATGCATGAATGCATAGATTTTCCTTACTCACACACTACACCCCTTCACACACACACACACATTCCGTTAACACATTGATGAGCCTGATATTCAATCAATGAAGATTAACTTGCTTAACTTGCCTGAGGTAAGTCCCTTCTGTCCGCTGCTTTTTACGAAGGAAGAAGCCCAAATATGATTATGCGGAAGGGGAAATTATGCCAAGATGAGTAGAGCTTAATATATGGTAATTATTTGACAGGATATACTTACACAGCGATTAGCATATCTCCAAGACGAGACAGAGATAGAGAGCGGAAGGAGAGAAGAGGGAGGGAGGAAGAGAATGGAGGGGAAGACGAGGGCTACGTGATAAGGATTTCTTTCTCTCTTTCTGACAGGGGGTGGTAGCAGACTCTGCGTAGGCAAACTGTTCTTCCATATGTACCTTCACTGATAAGCCATCTCTATAGGGGCTGGGCCAATGCTAAGCAGGCCTGACGTGCCTGGCATACCAGACAGAGAGCACATGTCACACATATCATTCATTACACACTGCCCAACATGCGCACGAATGCTGCTACACACACACACACACTGTAGCAGTTGCAGTGCATAAATAAAGCACATGCACCAAGGTATGCGGCAAAGTTCAGGTATGGCTTTTAGCTGACACACACACACACACACACACACACACACACACACACACACACACACACACACACACACACACACAGTCAGCTAATATGCCTCTTCACAATACATGACTGAACATTTGCTGAAACACCCGATACAGACACAGTGCATTCCATTACAGTGTGTTTGTGTGGCTGTGTAGTACATACATCTTACTGTCTGCCTCCGTGTCCTATCGGCTCGGACCTGCCAATAGTCCCACTGTGGAGAGTATATTTGACTAATGCGTGCCGGCCACGAGCATAGATCCTTCACACACACACACACACTCACACACACACACACATAGTTGAATAAGGAACGCCCTCATGCTCCTGTATGCATGCTTCTTCTGCATCAGTTGCCTTATTGATTGTGAAACAAAGAATCATACATGATCACATGTACATGTACATACATGAGTGCTACTGTGATATCATGCATTCTTGTCTATTACTGCTGCACAATGCAACTTTACATATCAGTGTAAAAAGTAACTGAATTTGCCGTTCAATATCCACACGCTTATCCTTTTCAGTTTTTACTGAATTTACAATCAAGGTATTTGTGTTTATATTTCACTGACAAAGATCGTCAGTTGATTCTCTCATGGAAATAATTTCCCAGCAGTTGTCATGTCCTCTGCTGCAAAACAACACTGTTCATTGCACTTTACAAATATACCCACTGTTTCAGGTAAATCTTGCACTGCAAACCTTTAAAATGAGAATAAAATAATGTGATCATATCCACAACTTAAGCAGATGTGTAACTCTGCCAAACAGAATGTCTGTAACTGCAAAACAATGGCTTCCTAAAATGGAAAATGAAGGCAGAATGCCCCCTGCTGAGTTCCAATTAAAAAACGAGACAGTCATCCCAGTAAGTCACATGACTATGATGATTCCCTAACCTTAACCACATGATTATTATTGCAGCCATGACAATGACAATGAAGGTCTCTCAAACCTTACCAGGCACTTATTTTAACCCAAACCATGATCTTTGCCAAAACCTAACCAAACCTTAACTACAGTGTTATCCCATCATAAAACCCATTTATTTTTCAAAAGTGATTTGTGATAGTTTTGGAGGGCAGTTTCAAATGATATATTTTTGGCTTTGTTTGGAGGAAAACATATATACGATTTCAAAACCCCGGAGTTGTCCTTAGGCAATGTATTTCATTTAACATGTTTATTACAATGAAAATGCTCAGCAGTTTGAGAATCTGAGAAACTAAACCAATGGAAAACATTGAGGTCTAGATTGCAAACTACTAGAAATTTCTTCTTCTTCTTCTTCTTCTTCGCCTTTGTCTTATTATTGGTATTATTATTAATAACTATTCTTTATGGTTAACGCTGGTCTTGCTCCTGTTTTTGTGTATGTACTATATGTGTATGTGTATAAGAATGTGCGCGCAGGTTCATTTGTTTAAGGTAATAATATCTTCATTTGTTCTAAAAGTCTTTGAAATGGATCAAATATTCAATGCATTACAGTCTTTAAATGAAAGAATGTTTCGCTATCATTGTTACATTATTATGTGGTGTATTACTATCAAATGAGAACATCAGAAAGAAATTGCTTGTGTGATTTCTGTCTTCCACACGCTTCCTGACCCAGGCCCAGGCTGACCTCGCCCCATTACAGCCTCCCAGGCCTTTTAATCATGCCTCTTTTTGTCCTGATTGAATATTTATTGGCTTATTTATTCTTAATGACAGACAGCCGCTTGTCTGTCCCACACACACACACACACACACACACACACAAACACACTATTAAATGCACAGCTGAACCCCTACTCCTGGTTGCCCTTGGCAATCTCGCACATTGGGCCAGTCAGTAAGTTTGTAAGTGCCAGTTATTCAGTGAATGGGTGAGTTTGTTGGTAAATCAGCCTGGCAGCCAGTCAGTGTGGTGGTTTACCAGTAGGTCACCCAGTCAATCAGTCATTCCCTGAATCCATCTGTCAGTCTGTCATTGATTTCACCTGTCAGTTAATCAGGCGCTGGTCAGTCAAAGTTGCTTTATTTAATAACTTGACATGAAGATGAATCACTATTTCTGAGCATTCAAATTGTGTCATAAAAGCAAGTGTCTAAATCCAAACTTTATTTCCCCACACCCATAAACATGAAGCAAACTTGTTAGAGAAGAGAGTGAGGTGGATAGATGGGTCCATCAAGCTTGGGGCTATGACATCACCCTCGTCTCACTGCAAAGTCATGGAATACAGGCGTTTGGGCAATGATATCCTTTTAAATTTCTTGTGTCAGACAGCAGCAAAAAAAGCCATCCTTTTATGTCTGCATGATACATGACTGGTCACTGTTATTGTGTAACAGCACCCGGCAGGTGTAAGGGGGGAAAGCGGACAGAAAACAACGAAAGTTAAGAGGGCAAAACTGGGACTATGGCGGGTGGGAGGGGTGGTGAATGGGTCCAACAACCACCGACTTTCACCCTGCAGGCCGGTGTTTGCTTCCTGTGTGATTGTAAAGCCAAACCCTGTTCTTTTTTCCTAAACACAACCACATGCATGTGTTGGCTAAATGTAACCATATGAGTTGTTGTTGAAGGAGAAAAAAAAAATAAAAAAATCAAATTGCGGTATTGTACCGACATAGTGTGTTTATTTCGTCCACTGAGCTCAAGCATTAAGGCAATTGTACTTTTCCTATGCAGGTAAATAATTAGTTTATAAAGAGTGTATCCAGATTATTCAGACACATTTCATCCTTTTGGACCAAAGTAAGCCTGAAATGTTGGTAATCCTTCTTTGTATGCACACAACTACAGTAAGTAAAGTAAGTCAATCTTAGACAAAGAAATTAGTCTGTAAATTGTGATGGATGTTTACTGCTGATAGTTTGGGTGATAATGTTACTGTTCATTTTTTGTTTTCACACTTTAAAACAAGTTTTGCTAAGCTGTGGGTGTGTTTACAACCTGTCTGACTGCTTGTGTTTCTTGCTCCATTCTCAGCAATTACTGTGGTGGGTACAGTTATCATAACTGACAGATTTGTTGCCAGAGCTCCAAAAATAAAATCCATGTTGCAATAAACTGTAGTTTTCTCCTGTGTCTCTGGAAGAGATCTTTTTATTTGTTTATTCATTGGTTGGTGTTTGAAGTGCTGTAGTGGTTAACAGTGTTGTCTGTCAAGACCACCTAAACTGAGACCAAGTTGTGATTGAGAGTGTATCGAGACTGAGCCATGACCGCAGTGTATAACACACTTAACGATAAAATGTGCATGCAAACCTTAGGCACTCCTCAAAGCAATCTAACAGATCCATATTAATTAAAAAAAAAAACACAGTTAACAAATGAAGATTATTTTTCAATCACACAGAGAGACACAACCAAAAGAAATTCTGGTCAGTTTAGAGCTAGACTGAGACCTTCAAAAAGTGGTCTTGGGACCCATCTCAAGACCAAGACCGACCTTAAGTACTATAACACTGGTGGGTAATAAAAGTAAAGTAAAATATGACCTCCAGTCAGTGACCATCATAGGCTTAACAAATGGTCAGATCTATTTCAAGGAGAAGCTTTTTGGTCCTTAATAATCTTTCATTTATATGATAGACATTTGTTTGATGTTACTGATAGTGATGCCTGTTGATGAATATCTAATTTTAATTACTTTTTTTTTTTGTATGTACATGTATGTTCAACATGGTCTCACTCCGAAGTTGTCGAAAACCACCGCTTCGTCAGTGACTTCCAACGTCAGACTCAGACGACAAAAGCTATACTTTCAAGTCGACACGATTGGTGGTTGGTCGCCATTAGCCAGCTGCATCAGGGGGAAATGCAGCAGGACAACAACAAAAGTTAAAGCGGTAGAAGTCCGAGATGAGCGGGCAGGAGGGGTGGTGGATGGGTCCAACAACCACTGACTCTCACTTGCTTCATAAGATTGTAAGCCAAACCCTGTTCTTTTTACCTTAACCCAACTGTGATCATTTGTTGGGAAAAAAAAAGTTGTGTGTTTATTTTGAAAGAGACTGTATGCAAACTGTACATTTCCCATAAAAATGGAAGTGTATTTCAAAAACAGACAATGCATGTAACATGCTGAATTTGACACAGTGTTCAAGAACATCAACAACCAACGAACCTAGGGTACCTTGCACATCATATCTCAGCTGGGAAAGTCCATGACCAAACGTCAATATGTGATGAGGTCGGAGTGAGAATGTGTTAGGAGAGGAGGTGTGTGCTTTACAGTGAATAAGGAGTAGTGTGACAGTGGAAATGTGAGGCGCCGTCCTATTTCTGTTCTGGATAATTGCTAAATGTCAAGGTAGCTGCAGAGTAGAGTTGCTGTCCACATTCAGGATGAGATCATCAGGGTATCATGAAAAGTGCTATAATCACCTAAAAATTCTACATATAGGGGTATATACATATATATACAGTGGTGTGAAAAAGTGTTTGCCCCCTTCCTGATTTCTTACTTTTTTGCATGTTTTCCACACTTAAATGTTTCAGATCATCAAACAAATTTAAACATTAGTCAAAGATAACACAAGTAAACACAAAATGCAGTTTTTAAATGAAGGGTTTTATTAATGAGGAAGAAAAAAATCCAAAGCTACATGGCCCTGTGTGAAAAAGTGTTTGCCCCC
>NC_065507.1:38496497-38515849 GCF_006386435.1 Epinephelus moara | reverse complement strand
AAAAGGCGGTTCATGCTCAAAAACCCTCCAATGTGGCTTGATTACAACAGTTCTGCAAAGATGAGTGGGCCAAAATTCCTCCACAGCGTTGTAAAAGACTCATTGCAAGTTATCGCAAACGCTTGATTGCAGTAGTTGCTGCTAAGGGTGGCCCAACCAGTTATTAGGTTTAGGGGGCAAACACTTTTTCACACCACTGTATATATAGGACAGCTGCTTGTCTAGCTTATGCCTCAAATATGCATGGTATGGATGCAAAGATCTGTGGATAATGTGTGTGCATTCACATGGATCTCATTCACAGAAAACATGAAGCAGCCATCAGTCAGTCAGTCACTCTGAGGGTCTCCAGTGAGTTTTCAGATCAGGCTCCTTTGATATATCTCTGCCACAAGCCCACAGCACATTATCCCACCATACATGAGCCTGTGGCTGTCTGGCCCCATCCACCCCCCGACCTGAATAACACCAGGTAAATGACTTTCTAACTACACGCTCATTGTTTCTCTCTCTCCATCGCCCTGTCTTTTCCTCATGCCGTCCTGCTCTAATTGAATCACCATAAACTGAGTGCATCAATTCTAACTTTGCTATTGAGATTTAATCGGGTGTGCAGGAGACCGGCTTGGCGGGCCAAGGGGTCCTTTTGTGAGAGGCCCATCTGTTGGTGACACAAGGGCCCCAGATCGGGCCTGGCCCAGAAACAGAGTGGGGGTGTGGGAGGGATGACAGGATGGCAGGATGGGCCGCTCCCCTCAGTGCAACCCAAAACCTCCCACCCCTCACTTCTTGGATGTCTGTCTAGGCTTCTGCTGTCACAACACACACAAACACACATGTAGAATAGGATAACTATAGGCCTACTTGTGAGGACATTATTTGATGGCATTGCAATATGGCAGTTCATTGGAACTTTTTTAGGGTGTAGTTTATGATGTTTTACATAATACCTATCTATTGTTGAATATAACCTAATACTCACCAAGTTCATAGATGAGATCTTGGAACATAGTAAGGTCACTAAAAAGAAGCCAGATGGAGCAAGAAACATAATCAGTGAAATCACAGGTAAAAAGTTAAGTTGTTATACAAATTGATTCTTGGGTGAACATTGGCCACATAGGGATCATCTCCATATTGTTATTTGTTTTTGTTGTTTTTTTAATTTAATAAAAATAACAAATTAATTTCACTTGTACTGCCTTCAAATTCATAATTTATGCTAAACATTTTTTTTCCAGGTCAACAAAGACAAGCCTATTAATATTGCACATTTTGAGTGTTTTCATGTTTGTGTGTGTTTGTGAATATTACATAGGCTATTTTGCCATAATGCATAATGCGTAATACAGTATTACGTATTTAACCTCATCAACATCATGAGGAAGAAAAAATCAGATGCTAGCTAGTTTGCATTTAACAAGCATTGAACAAGAGATGGAAACATATATCAGCTGATGCTCTATGATATGCTTGTCAGTTGATATGATTGTCAGTGAGTGAACTTGTTTGTTCCTTAATGATTTGTGTGTTATTAAAGCATTTTGCCCAGCTGCTTTAGGGCAATGTCCAACAGCCTGTGCAAATGATGTTCATAATTGTAGGTGTTTGTTTCAGTAAGGAATGAATTCAAGCATGTTACAGCCTGCATGGTTGGGCTTTAGTCTTTTAAACTACAATAAATTTTACTGTGGTTTAAACACCTCTTGGTTAGCTACAAGACTTCTGCTCTCTGTCCATGGTGCTGAAATATGCACTGACATAATGAGTGGTGTTCCACTGCTCTCTCTAAGTCAGGTAAGTCTAAGCTACATGCTTACATAAGCATACTAGGTCCTTGATGTCATGTCACATTTCTGTACCTTAGCTTTTGCCGAAACAACGCCCCCAATTGACCGACATTACTGTACTGGTATTCACGCAGTGTTCATGTGCAATGCGAATGCGTGCTGTGTCACTGTCACATAATAAATCAAACTATTGGTTTTAAATGCGTTGGGGAAACAGATAAGACAAAGGTTGAGAATGAATGTCCCCTCTTGCAGATCCTCTAATGTCTTCACAGAGCTCTGTGTCCAAAACTTTTCAACACAGTAAACCTGTTAAAAGTTGTGAGAGTGCACATTCACCTGCACATTATTTATTCTTTTTTGTGAAGCTTGCAAGCCTAAAACTGCATAAACAAACTTTAAAAACAGGTACAAACAGCAGGTACAAACTTAAATGTACAAGTCAACAAACTGAGGCTCAGCCCAGTTATCAGAAGAAAGTGGTAGCATTGCACATTTCTGTAAACAGGAATATGTTATGTTTTGTATATTTTATACCTGTCATATTAATGTTTATACAGCGGCGTAGCATATGAGCTGACGACCATTAAAGGTAGATGGTACGGTAGACAGTTTGACACCTAGGCGAGGTGCCTGCCAAGCTGCAGACCACTGTTCAAAACCAACAAACAACAAAATCAGTTGTATTTTAGCAAGTCATTGCTAAGTTTCCAGAGGCTTTTTAGGCACCACACGTGTTTTTTTGTTGTTGTTGTTGTTGTTGTTGTTGTTGTTGATTTTTTTAGACTTTTTTTGACTGTATAAAATAATGGACGTCACCCATCTGTTTGAAGACTGCCATTCTGAGGCCTCAGGTTTCGGGATTTCGGCCATCACCATCTTCATTTTGTTGAGGCAGAAGTGACTGTGGAGGAGTGAGGAGTGGATCTGACTCGCAGACTGGCGACTTGCTAAAACTGGGCATTTTAAGCAAAAATATTATATTTTCCTAGCTGTAGTTAGGAAGTGGAAGTGGTCTTTGTGCCTAAACCTAGCTACACATTGACCACAGCATTGTTTGGTTTAAACGTATCCCCAGTGTGCAAATGTAATGTATCCAGGGTTTGCAGAAACAATGTCAACAGTTTTTCTGGTGATTAGAATGCTACAGGCACAAAACATGTTTTTAGTGCAAAATTTTGAATAACATATTACATGGCTACACTGATGGCTTGTTTCCAACCCTGATCGATTTAAGTGCAGTGTTTTTGCCACTGTGTCCCTAGACATCAGTACTTTGGTGAAAACAGTGTTATCATAGGAAACAGCAATTACCATTTCAAGGTTCAAGGTTTGTTTATTGTCATTCTACAACATGGGGGTGCACAACAAAATGCAAGATGGAAAAAAATACATTTATAAATGATCTATTAATTTATTTTTGATTATATTTTTATTATGTATGTTTAACGCTGGATTTTTGCCTGAAGTAGCTAAATAAAACAATTCAACAGTCTACAATGGACAAAATATCGTTCCTTTGGGTCATTCCGCTGATTTGTTTTTGAAGAAAATGTACTCTATGTATAGAAATATACGTAGGAACGCATACACAGATAGAGAGAAAGTGACAACAAATGCTAGAGCATTTCCACATTTGCATGCAGGCACACACACAGATGCAGAAATAGATACCAATATGCTCACAGGGAAGCGTACATATGGCCCATACGTATTTTGCACAAACACAGCATGCAACTGGGGCTGCACACACACGCGCATGAACACAATACACCATAGGGCGGCACACGAGGTGACTGAGAAAATCAGCTTTTCACCTCTCCAAAAGAAATTGATCATGACAGCATGCATACAAAATGCACACACACACACACTCATGTACACACACTCTTTCTGCCTTTCTAACCCCCCTACACCCCTCATACCCCTACTGCCATTCACATATACTGACAGATCTGTGTGTGTGTGTGTGTGTGTGTGTGTGAGTGGGTGGGGGTGCTGTTGGTCATATCTGCAGCGTTGATAGGTTCCAGCTCAGCATTCCCATCATTCACTGGGGTTATGACCTCTCTGTAAGTGGCCTGACAGCAATGAGAAGGAGTGTGTGTGTGTGTGTGTGTGTGTGTGCGCATGCGTGCGTGCGCTGAGATGTCCATGAATAAGGAAAATGAAGAACCACAGGGTACAATACCAATGACCATGATAGAGAAATCGCCATGGTGATGTGAGGATGACAAAGGTAAAGAGCAGGGAGAGGATGATGACAATTCTGGTCATGACTGTGGTGATGATGAAGACAAGGTAGACTGATATTCAGACTGAATAGTCATTTTGTTACTACACCATTATTCAGTCTGACACTGCCAATCACTGGGGGCTGACTCTTTGACTTCATTTTCAGTGGACAGCAGTATGCAGTCACAGCAGTTTCACAGATCGTTGATCAGTATTGGGCACAAATGTTTATACAAAGTGAGTTGGTTAAAGGTATTCTAGCTAATAAGCTGATACTTACCAAGCTAACTAAGCCAAATGCACCCACTTACCTGTCCAACAGAAAACAGGCCAACTCCAGGTCACTCTTTATCCCCATCCTCTCCTTTAGTGCTCGCCAGTGAAAGCCTACCTCGTTTTAGAATGAGTTATGTCTCGCTGTACTTGCAAGGTGTTTTTCTTAACACAGTATGTGCGATTTTGGAAGCCTCCTCTTTGATGTGTGCTGCTACTACTCAAATCCATTGTTTATGATAAGATTTTACTCACCAAAGTAATTGCTGATATCTGGGAACATGGTGACATTGCTACAGCAAAGTCAGGTAGATAGAGGCAAACAATAAACTTATTTCCAAAGCATCCATTGTAACAACCCTCCTGCTGAACATCGTTCAAACTTTAAAACTCTACATGGGGCAAAAGATAATCCTCAAATATTTGTATTACACAGCCAAAGCTAATTCGACTGACATAGTTCTGAGTGGGGTACAGCCCGAGAAACCTTACTGGTGTCATTACTGTCTTACAGAGTTTTATAGTTTTTCAGATGCCTAAAGTCACATCCAAACTCTTAGCAAACTATGGGCTGGAAACATTTACAGTATATCAGCAAGACTAAAACTGTCTGTCATTCTTAAGCATTATACTTTATGTTGTATGAGTGTTCATCTCCTACATCACAATAAATAAAACTATGCAGTCATATTTGTATTTTGGTTCTTTGTCTTCTGACGCTGTATTCTCTGTATGTAGGCTGTATGTACAACTATCCATGAGACTCTGTGAGACAGGGATGACACAGATAAACCTACATTGCAGTCTTTCAATCAATCAATCAATCAATCAATCAATCAATCAACCAATCAATCAATCAATTTTATTTATAAAGCCCAATATCACAAATCACAATTTGCCTCACAGGGCTTTACAGCATACGACATCCCTCTGTCCTTTGGACCCTCGCAGCGGATAAGGAAAAACTCCCCCAAAAAAACCCTTTAACGGGGAAAAAAAACGGTAGAAACCTCAGGAAGAGCAACTGAGGAGGGATCCCTCTTCCAGGACGGACAGACGTGCAATAGATGTCATACAGAACAGATCAACATGATAAATTAACAGTATTCCGTATACAAAATGATACATGAAGAGAGACAGAGAGAGAGAGAGAGACAGAGAGAGACAGAGAGAGATGCAGGACAGACAGTAATGACAGTAGCTTACAACAACATTAATTAAAGTAATAATATTATAATAATAATTACGGCTATTGTGGTACAATATGTTGTAAGTATATATCAATATATGACAGTATATGTATGTGACAATAATCATATGTGTATAATGACAGTAGAAGTGTGACTAAAGCTTAGATCAGGCCCAAAAAATTCAGCCTGACCCGGACCGAGCCCGTGCACGTTATGTCCGGGACCAGCCCGGCCTGTCCAATTAACTGTAATTATGGGCCCGAGCCCGATTTAAACCTGACATTTTTCAATAAGTTGGCTGTTACAATTAACGCTAAGGACACACTGAGTGCGTTAGTGCCGCGGAAGTCCTGCGAATGTACTTGCAGGCGCTTGACTGTCCACACAGGCAGCGCATTTCTCCTGCGCTCTCCGCGCCAGTTAAACATCGACTCCACTCGTCTGTTCCCATCAGTACTCATTTTTTCACTTCAACAGGTCATTTTAAACATGGGTAAGTCCATATTTTCATCGTTTTTTATAACGTGATAAGTTTATGACAATTTGTCATTGCATGTCCATGTATTGAGCGTGTTGGGTAAACACTGAATAAATAGGGCATATTTTTGGAGGCACGGAAAGCCGCTGTCCCTCCCACTTATCTCTACCACCCCTCTCTCTCTCTCTTTCTGTATGTGTGAATTGCAACCCCCAACCTGTAGCCATTTCTCTCTCTCTCATATCTGACTCTCTCTCTCTCTCTCTCTCTCTCTCTCTCTCTCTCTCTCTCTCTCTCACATCTGACCAGAGGGGTGGGGGGTCCCGGCCCGACCCAGCTTGGGCCCGCGGGCCGGTTCGGACCGGACTCAGGCTCGGGCAGAGAATCTAAGCTCTAAGTGTGACTAATGATAACAGCAGCAGCAGGAGGCATCAGGCAGGACCACGGCAGCAGCACAAGCACACACGTCACACTATCCAGGCACCGCTGCAATATGAGTTAACCTTTCATAAATAATATTAGTAACATACATTCTGCTGTTGAATTTATTTATTTTTTAAAGTTAGGAGTGAGACACATCACTACAGCTTATGTCAGGACAGTATAAACAATTTGCCATTTTCTTTCTCAATAAAGGGAGTTTCGTCTTTACTTACCTACTGACAAGAGCTGTAGGTCAACGATTCAGTTGGTGATGCAGGGAACAAAAGGATGATGGTGGTTACACAAATAATGGCAATTACAGTTACCCTGCTGTTTGTGATGAAGATGATGGCAATAAAGATGACAGAAGTGAATGGAAATGATAACAGTAATGATGATGACAATGATGATGATGATATACCCTAGATTTGATATTATACTGTTTTTCATCTTTTTAAAGACCCTTGTTGACCTGAAGACACACACACACACACACACACACACACACACACACCACAAATTAGCACAATGCACAGGCAAGGCACCTCAGCTGGCCTCCACACCCCAGTTGACACAGCCCTGACCTCTGTTTCGTGTGTGTGTGTGTGTGTGTGTGTGTTTGTGTGTGTCCGGCTGGTTGGCCATATTCAGGGTGGGCTGTCACTCCACTCACCTCTTGCTGCCAACAACAGGAGAGGGGAGGGTGGGCATGTCTGGCATGGCTTGAAGGCAAAGAGGGAGGGTGGCTGGAGGGTGACATGAAGGCGTGCGTGTGTTTGTATGTGTGTGCTTGTCCTTGCCTCCTGGAGTCATCTGGTCAATTAAATTCACATTGAGGATAAATGATTAGCAAATGATACACATACAAGTAAGTGTCCTGTCCTTGAGTGTCTGTCAAAGATCAGGATTAAAAGACAGAATGTCCACCAATATGAATATAACATTCCAAACAAAACAAAACAAAATTATTAAAACATAAAGTGTGCCAGGAATGACATTTTCACAAAAGTCTGTGTCACCCTCCATTGGATTTTGTATTATTGCAGAAAATCGGCTCTGTGGTGAGCAAATGTTTTTGATACTTACACATTTTTTCAGCAAGATAATCTTCACAAGTGAACACTACTTCTTGACACTATTTCTGATACCTAAATGCAATTGCCAGAAGTAAAAATCTAACGTTAGGCTATAAACGAACTACACTATGGCGGCAAGTCTTAATGTTGTCCCCACAGCACAGCTGTGAAGCCATGTTCAGCGTAATGATGTTCTGTAGTCTCATTTAACAAGTTGTTAGCATTTCTAAGACACAAAAGGTTCAAAATTTTGTTTAATGGGGTATTAACTGACATATTTTATGTCTTAGAATAAAAAGTGAAAGTCACTTGAGTTTGTGTTAACCACAGACCTTATTTTAGCCATCTAACCAAAAACCCATTGACTCTGAGACAAGAGAAAAGCTAACTCATTTTGGGGGTTTTAGGACTCGTTTCTGGGGCACTCTTTCTTTTTTACCCCTCTGGTATTTCCAGATCTGATCAGTTTAATTTCTAATGTGATATGTACACAGCTGAAAATATGTTTTGTCTTGCATTTCTAAAAATGTTAAACTGTTGTTTTTACCATTTAAAACATATATCACTGCTGCTAATTTTTCAAAGCAAATAGTAGTGTTTTATACTGTTAAACATCCTTACCCTGCATGCAACGTCCAAAGATTTTTTTTATTAAATTCAGTTTGTACTCTTTAAGGCTGGGTGTCAAACCTGACCAAAAATGTGTACAACATCAAATATCAGAAAGTATTATAATATGCCAAAGTTGGTGTTGAATATTTGAACATTTTCTGAGGCTGATCTAAATTAGCAGTATTTCCTAACTTTAGACTCTATTTAGTACATTATTGAACACTGATGCGTGCGAAAAACACAAACAAAAACAGGCTTAAATCCTCTTTAAAATATTAAATATAATATAAATATATTAATAATCCCATGTTTTAATATTATTAAAATTAATAATTAAATTACATTAATATTATTTTAATAATACTTTTGGTCACCTTTTATGTCTGTGTGTGGGTTTTAATACTTAACCAATGAAAAGTATTGTGACTAAATCTCGTAACTCAGCTGAGTCCTCAATCTGTCGCCAAAACCTCGTAGCTCCACCCCACCTTGAATGAAGTGCCGTATTAGAGCATCTTTGGTGCCGTACACAGCTGAGATGAAGGTGAACATTTAAGAGGCCATTTAGTCTAACTTCTCAGTAAAGATGCAGTGCACTTTCTGCCTCCAATGGGGTCGTTCTAATCAGTGATGGACAAAACACGCATCTCGACATTTGCAGGTTAAAAACTGTAGAATATAATGACATATGCAAGTATCTTAAAGGTGCTGTACATAACTCTGGAGAAAGTTAGTTGATTGTATGGTCTTATTTCCAGGTTGTCAAATACAGACTTTTTTGGTTGGTAATTGGACTGAATCACCAACCTTAAGCTTCAGTATTTGACGACCTGGAAATTAGACTATACAATCAACTATCTTTCTCCAAAGTTACATACAGCACTTTTAAAAACACAGGTTCTTATTTTATTTTAATTATTAATTTATTCCCAGTTTAGCTATTTTGGATATACAAGGTTTCTGCCTGACAGCAATAATTTGTGAATGGCTTTAGTTTTGACCACAGGTGATGTTGTGGTTTTTTTTGTTAAGGCTTGGAGGTGGATAGAGGGTCTTAGTCCAATGGTCACAGTTTGTCATTGAGTGAACCTGTCTTAAAAGTCTACCAAAATATCGTTGCCTTTTTTGGGTGCGCTGTAGCTTACCAGATAACACGTGTGCCTAATGTAATAAAAGCTGAGTCCTTAGCAGCATCCTGGGTTTGATTTCGGCACACAGCCCTTTGCTACGTATCGTTCCCTCTCTCCATCCTTTTCCTGTCTATGTCTATCCTTTGCTGTTGTACTAAATAAAGCATTTTTGCATTTTTGCGCTGGTACTGTGGGAGGGTTTGGAATCTGTGAGCTGCATTAAAGAGCTGTGCTGTCAGAAAATAAAAACAAAGACTAAAACTAAGCACAAATGCATGTGGTGGAAATAAGAATGTAAAAATGACAGCTGCTGTTATACTATACTATTATTCAATAGGTAACTGTATGACATAACTGCATCATTATCACAACAACAGCATAACCAGTGACATAACCATCATAGCAAGTCCTGTAAAAATGTCACTCCACAAATGAAAGATAAGACAAAATCAAACAAAATTATATTGTAACAAGATATTAAACAGGTGGGGGGATTTAAATGTGCTCTTTCTTGTAAAGTGGCATTGTTTTGATAGTATTTCACTGATAAATAAAAAAATGTGCTTAATTGTGCAAAATCTATACTTGGTTTTAATTGACTGATCTCACACACAAGACTTTCACACTGAGGAACATTTATGTGTGTTTCTGTGTGTGTGTGTGTGTGTGTGTGTGTGTGTGTGCGCACACGTGCGCTCCTGTGCATGTGTGTGAGTGTGTGAATGAGACAGAGAACGGGAGAGAGAAAGAGCATCAGGCATGGAGGAGACCCCCTTCTGGCTATCCTCTGAGGGGTTGATGATACTAAAGACACTGGAGAGCGCCCCGGCTGTGACCCACCCACACAAACACACACACATACACACACGCACACACACACAGCAACCCTCCAACCATTCTGTTCTCTTTACAACTTTACAAAATAGGCTTTTAATTTAGCTGGGCGGCTGGGGCGTGTGGGGCCCGCCAGCATCAATCATCATGAGGAGGCTGAGGAGGCCGGGCCGTCCCCTGGGCCCTCTCACTGACGAGGATGTCCCCGCGTGCACACACACACACACACACACACACACACACTTCTTCATTCTGCTCGTTTATACAGACACTCGTTCTCTAGACCTCAAGACCTTATCATTGTCTCAAACACACACACATGCATGTGTGTATGCACACACACATGCACACACACACACACACACACACACACACACACACACACACACACACACCCTTCATTCGCTCCAGGCTGTAGATGATGAGACCAGACTGAACACAGATGGGAAATGGAGGGAAAATGTGGAAATGAAGCAACTTTCCAGCTCTGTATTTATTTATTATATTTAATCATAAACAAAACCAGACTACACTACATGACAAAACATGTACAACTGTGTTGATTGTGTATGCAACCTAACCTAAGTCTACTTTCTACATCATTTTTTTATTTTTCTTTCTCTTTTTGTCGTCTTTTTGGAATCCTTTGTACAATCATGTTCTCCTCTAAGCCAATTTGTATTTGCATTGCAAACATTCATTTCCATTTTGGGTTCATGTGCTTACCTTCTTTATTAATTGGATTTGGATCATTTCCAAATGTTCAGAGTGTACCCAGCAATAATTATATTCCTGAAGAGATTTGTATGAATTTTGTCACAGACTTTGACGGCTTGTCGGCACATCGCCGACGTGACACTGATATTTTATTGCATGTGAAAGACGCCTGGCACAGCAAAATGTCAGCGGGACATCATGTCTGAGAGAGAAACAGAGACAGACAGAGTGAACTGTGATTTTAGTGTAGATTTTACAATTATTACAATTTATTTTGCTTTATACTTCTAAACAGTAAATTTTTATTAGTGGTATTTTTTTTTTATATTGTACTTTTTATTTCACTAATTTGTTTAATCTGAGGTGAAAGGGATACTCCAGAGATGTAATATCACATTCCCATAAATTTGGCAGTTTTACAAGAGGGACTTTTAGTCACTTGTGTGGACCACGCTCCTAAAACAAAGGGTTCTACTTGTCTCATACTGCAACTAGATAGCATCTTACACAGTTTGTTCTGCTGGCCTTTGTGGTAAAAAAATGTACAGCCTCCAAGCCTGAACTGAGGTAACCTCGTTGGCATCACTATGGCATCATCAAGATTATTTTTTTCAGTCTTTGCAAAAGTCCTCCAGAGACGTTAAATGATGGGGGGAAAAAAAATCAGTGGTTTTTCATTAAAAAAATCAGTCTTTAATATATGGTGCATTTAAACTGTCCAACAGTAGTTTAGATTTGCACCACCTTGACTCGCTCCAACCTTTGACTCTTTGTCTGGCTGTTCACAGTATACCACTAGCCACAACATAAAACACAGTCTCAAAGAAATAGTTTACATGGACACGACAAAATGTGCTATGATTAGGGATGTACAATATTGGATTTTTTTGCCAGTATCCAATATGCCGATATGTAACAATTAATTTGGCCGATAACAGATACCGATATTGATATATCCACTTTTTTCCCTACCTAACTTCAGTGATCATCAAGTCTTTTCTGTAGTGGAATTAACATCAAATTATGCACGCATACTCTGATCATGATGGCCCACCAGCAGATGGAGACATGAAATATGCTTTCAATGTATGTAATATTCATTCATTGTGCAAATTAAGAAAAAGCATGTTGGCAGATTCTAATAGTTCATTTTAAAGCCAATATCAGCCGATACCAATGATATGCCAATATTATCATGCGTCCCTAGTCATAATTATGTGCTGGCAACATGAAAACAATGCCTTAGCAAAGTCTATAATGAAGGGTCGCAATTTGGTTGTGAAACAGTCACAGTTTGGTTAGATTTAGTAAAACAAAAACACTTGGTTAGGTTTAGAGAACAAGAAATACCTACTTAAGTTTAGAAAAAGGTCATAGTTTCAGTTAAAATGACTATGCTGACATTTGGTTTTGTGTGACATAAACAGTCTCCTAGTTGAAAGTCCATGATTGTTTGACCTATCTGCCACCGCTCCCACCCACCCTACACAGACTCTCTCTCTGTATCCTTAACTCGTTTGTACCTCACAAGAAAAGATCCTCACTGACTTTCCACTGACATTGTCTTCATGTTGCCAGTCCATAATTTTGACACATTTCTTGCCCACTACCACAGAATGCGTTAAGACTTTGTGTCAGTGTCAACAGTCTGGGGTATGACTTTCTAAGACTTACTTAAGTATTAAATAATTTGTAACTAATTACTTAATCAATGGTTGATAAATCATTTACAGATGCTATTGATTAGTCAGAACGTATACACAAGGACAGCTTTTGGGACGTCATGATGGTACTTGGAGCGAAATCAAATAATTAACAACGTTTGCAGCTGCAGACATGATAGCTTATTAGAACATGGGAAAAACATGATTAATGACTAACATTTATAACTGCAGCTTGTAACACTGTAAGGAGTATTTATGTATAGTGGGTAATTTTAATTTTATGTACACTGGGTGCATAAAAGATTTCTGTACTTCTAATTGTGATTGAGCATTTTTGTGGTAAAGGGTCAAAATATTTTTTCCATTGGTATTTTCCCAAGGATCTGTCTAAATAGGCAACATTTCATCCAGCACATCCAGCCACAAGCTTTATTAGTTCTTTGTCACGTGTTGCCTGCAGCTGTCCATGATTAAAATCCAGTTTTGGTTGTTTAGCCAATGTAGAGCTGCAGCCATAACCTTTATGTTGTTTTGCTGTTGGTTGTAGTAAGTGTTTTATGAGGGTTAAAGGGATAGTGCACCCAAAAATGAAAATTCAGCCATTATCTACTCACCCATATGGTGAAGTTTTAGAGTCCTCACATCCCTTGAAGAGATCCAAGGGGAGAGGGGGTAGCAACACAACTCCAACTCCATCTCCACCACAGAGAGGCAGTCAGAGCTACAGGCTACAGTGAGGCTAAAAACAGAGTTCAAATGACGTTTTTCCAAACAACGTTTTAGGTCGGGGCTTCAGGACACTTGGATCACTACGGATGAGCAGTATGGAGATACTTTGTGGCTTCAATTATGTGTTTTTGGACGTTTGAATCTGGGGCGCCATAAGCTTCCATTAGGTGGAGTTGTGTTGCTGATGTGAGGACTCTAAAACTTCACCTAAGCCTCCATCGGCATATTGGTGAATAGATAATGGCTGAATTTTCATTTTTGATTGCACTATCCCTTTAAGCTCATGTTTTTGCAGTAAAAAAGAGTCTTAGTACCAAAACCTGGAACAATGATTTTGAGACAATATTGAGTCAAAATAACTGAAATATTTCCCGCTGCTGAATGTAAGTGTCTCCAAGTTACCTTGCTGCTCTGTGACATGCATACGCAACGATCATGATAATCAATCTGAGAAGTGATTGACTGTTTGACTTTAAATCAGCTGGGGGTTGACAACAAATTGTTTGCTTTTGGAGTAGTTGTGATATTATTTATCATTTGTTTTTATTAATATGTTACACTACTTGTTACTTGGAAAATGTAGTTAGCTAAGCTACCAGCTACTCCACATCAAAATGAAGTTTCACTACATTGAAGCTATCCCCAGAGAAATGTAGCAAGCTATGCAACGAGAAAATCGCAAAAGTAGCTCGCTACTTGCAAAGCTATTTTTTATTTTTTGACTTTATGTCAAATCAGCATTATCTCAGTGAGAAGAAAAAACTGTCAGCCAAACAAATGTGCAGGCAAAAAAAACCCTGTTTATCATTGAATAACAGACTTAAATTAAAACTTTCTTATTTTCTTCTTTTTTTTTAAGACTTTGTGACATTTTAACATGTCCTTCAACAACATCATCATTGGGCCTATTGCTCTCCCACTTTCTCTCTCCTCTTCCTACTTAATGCATTTCTCTGTCTTGGCCTCTTTCAGTAGACTATCTGGCTATGTCACTAATTCAAGAAGAGAATTCCAAAATATATTTTTCAGCCAATATGTGATGTCATGCAGAAGTGCTTCCCTCGTCTACATGCCTCGGTGTGGTGCTGGCATCAGTCATATTACTTATCCTCAGTTTATAATCCTTACTTTTAACCACACCTCCGCAGAAAAAAGTCTGCTGCACCATAGAGCTTTTCCTGGGAAATATAGCTTGTAACTTTTTGGTTAATTAATAAACTTCCCTACTGAAAAGCTATTTGACTCAGAAAGTAGTAACATTACCACCATGCTACTGAGAAACGTAGTTAAGTTAGTAACATTGCTACTTATAGTGACATTACTGCCCAACATTGGTAATATTATTGAAACTTGTGACAGCCCAACACTGCACATATGTAGAACAAACATTCAGAAGACTTTCAGATGATTTGTCGCAACTCTCACAACCTTTGTCTTTGCCACTGCATCTAAAGTTAAATTTGGATCTTTCAACTGATTATGACTGCTGTGACTGTGGTTCTATTTCATTCTGTTCTTTTAAATCCTCTTTATATCCGAATTTTTATGTCATCTTGCACCCCTTAAAGATTTAGTCCTCATGCCTTTTTATGTCTTAAAGCAATTTGAACTGCCTTGCTGTATGAAGGTGATGCACAATTGAACTCAAATCATGTGAGCAGACCTTTGACATTGTGGGTAGCCAGTAAGAGTGAAACCTTTTGAAGCTGGAGGACTAGAACACATGAACACATTAAAACAGCCAAGAAACAGTTACGAAAACAATCTATTTTTATCAGTGAATATCATTCTGTTCTACATCATCCCAAATCTCTGAGTGATGCCAGTAACTGTGGCTGTATGAAAGATAAATTTGACAAAGTTTGACCATCTCTACCAATCCCCAATACTCTACATCTCCCCCCTCCCTCCTCCACCTCTCTGTCTCTCTCTACCTCTGTCTTCCCGGTCATGTCTAATCAGATAAACTCAGCCGAGAGGTGCGATAAGGAAGGGGCTCCCTGGGGTGCTATGTCGCTCCCTCCTTCCCTCTCCTCCCTCACCCCCCCTCCGCACCACCACCCGTACACCCTGCACCCTCCACCCCCCAGCTCTATCTTTGCTGCCGGTGGCGATGGTGGTTTTAGTATGCATAGAGCTGAGCTATCTGCTCCACTGCACCTTGACTCCCCCCAACACGCACACACAACACTACACTCACACAACTCACCACCACAATATTCACCCATGTAGTCTCACTGCTACTCCACCATGATACACGCAGCACCAACACACATACCTACATGCACTACCATTACTGATGCTCAGGAAAGGTTGTTTGTAGCCATCATAAGGAGTTGAAAACACACACACAATAGGTGTACCTCATATGCCTTGTATTTTAAGTCAGAGGCTGTGAACTGTTGCTTATAAGAATCTGACAGGAAGTGGCAGAGGCTCTTTTATATGTCAGAGGGCTGTATTGTTGATGTGTGAAACAGATGAAGACAGCTGTCCAACAATTATTGTTGTAGCTGTGTCTCATCTGCCTCATTCTTTCTATCTGTCTCACATTTCTGGATATGATCTTTCTAAGAGAACTACTTGAATCAACACTTCCCTCTTCTGGTTTGCCTGTGTACACTGTATGTAAATGCATAGCTGTGAGCTGTATGGTATCTCATTTGTAAGACAGGTATTTACTGTCAGTATTTTTGCAAGACAGCAGTAAGAAAAGTAGCTGACACCAAACTAAACTAAAAACATCTGGAATGTTCTCATCTTACAAATGCTTTTAAACTTGTAAGAATGTATCAACATATGTTAAAGGTAAATGATTTAAGAAATCAGTTTATATAATCAATATTTCAGTCACAGCAAAAATTGGAGCATTCCTTCCTTTTTGTCCTTCTCAGTTGAATGCACTTACTGTATGCCAAGTGAATGTAATGTAATACAATTTTAAAGTGTAGCTCAGTTAAAGCATTTTAATAGGATATTCTTGATTCATACAACCATGGTTTTATTTTTGTAGTTCTGCCATCACTCCTATCATCTGGAAACAAATCCAGGCAAAATCTCTATCCTTCTCCTGTTGCATCTTGATGCTGCCTCTGACACAGTAGGCCACAAAGTACTACTGGAAAGAAAATTGGCATAGTCCTAAAGTGCTTCAAGTCCTATCTCCGGGATGGGCTATTTTGACAACTGCATGTTCAAGCAGACCAACATGATGTATGGGAGTTCCCCAAGGTTCAATCCTTGGGCCTCTTTTATTGCATTAGCCTTGGAAGCATGGAATCTGCTGTACTATACTTAGCATGTTGTGCAGTAGGATTCAGTGCTGTGTAAAGAGAAAAAATGACTACCTTTTATAGGGATGTACAAATAGTGTTGATGGTAAATATAGTTGATTAATGCAATAAGTTCCACATTCCAACAGGTGCCATCCGGCCACGTTATGAGCTGATGCCACCCATCCACTTATCATACTGCAGTGGCAGATGCTGTCTGGCTGACTGGTGGTGGATCAAAACACTGCAAAAGGTTCCTTCCAGCTGTGTTACCAACTGACGCTGCCCTACAGCATATCAAACTGGCACGAAAGGTGGCTTTTGGCATCAGGTGCCTGACGCTGAAATCACTGACAAAGTGGTGGTATTTGACAACGAGAATGAGAATGGGCTGAACCTTGCAAGAGGATATGGCCAGCAGGGACCCTCCAGAAGCTGACATTAACCCAGAGAGAACATGTGTGTGCGTATACTATACATTAAAGTTTTTCACGTCACTTGAACAGATGTGTGCTGGAGACAGTCTTTAAGAACCTGGAGATAACCTGGAAGAGATGACCGAAACCAGAAGGACTGACAGGGCAGATGACCACTGAGTGAGTATTTTTGTCACCTAATGCTATCATAAGTTATTTTGTTAGTGATTTTTGTGTGTAATTTAAGTTGGGCTTTTATAGCATAATTAAAAAAAACAGAAGGAGTGAATCCATAATGCACTGCTGTGGACAATGTGGAAAATAATAAAGAACATTGCTGTCTTGGTTCACCCTGATTCAGTCAACAGACCCTCTGTGTTTTTATGTGCAGAAGTATAGGTGCAACTTCTAAATCCCAGCTACACTATGTTTTGGCTGGGTGTCAGAAGCTCACATGCAAGGTAACCTGGTACATATAGACAAGCAGCTTTCACGCACTCTACTACATTTACCATCAGAACTGACTGGACATTTGCATAAAAGGTGGAGAAATTTCCATTTAATTGTGCATATTCTATACCTGATTCAGCACAGAATAGTACAGAATAAAACTGAATACAGATTTATGGTAGTTGCTTCACATGCAACAAGAGGGCAATATTTAAAATACAGATATTTTGATAGAATTAACTTTGCTTTAACTTCCCCAATAAGCACATACAGTTCAACTTACCATGTTAACATGCATAAACATACATAACTGTTAGAATACTGAGTCTTTAGCATAGATAAAAATGCTTTGCACATTAAAGAATGACAAGGACAGTCAGCATGTCATGTTTATTCTGTGGATGGAATGGGTCAAGTCCAAACTTTGTCACAGCAAAGTAAATTGGAATTGTCAGGTGGAGTGATGTGGTGTGTGAATGTGTGTGTGTGCGTGTGTGTGTGTGTGTGTGTGTGTGTGTGCTGGGGGAGGGCAGCTAGCGGCTGGTGATAAGACAAAGGCAGGTTGTTTGCTGTCTCTTTCTGTGCTGCCTGGCCATTAAAGGTAACCTGCTATCTGATGGAGGCCAGACTGGACACAGCCTGTCTGACTGGCCAACTGGACACACTCAAAGTGTGTGTGTGTGTGTGTGTGTGTGTGTATGTATGTGTGGTTTTATAACTGCCTTTATACATGCTCAGCCAGTGGAGTGGAGCTCCAGTTATCCTCCCATAGAATTGCTTTGTTGTGTTCCTGGTGAGTGAGTGTGTGTGTGTGTGTGTGTGTGTGTGTGTGTGTGTTTGTCTGTGTCTGTGTCTGTGTCTGTGTCTGTGTCTGTGTGGTTTTGGCACTGTCTGGTCAAGTGGCTCTTCCCATGTCTACTGAACCTACTGTATGTCTGTGCTCAGTATTCAGTCCTCAGATAATTCAGTTATGGTCATACTTGGTTATGTATGGACTGCTTTTCATTGTGGTTTGCAATTCGTTTTTACACTTTTTTTACTTCTACATGCCCATTATTGCATGTCATTTTAAAGTTAGAGGGTTAACTTTCCATCACAAGTTGTTTATATCATGGCTAGCATTAACACTGCCCATATCAGGTCCCTATGTGTGACTTTGTATGAATGTTTGTTTGCTCACTCTGCTGGTTACCAGGCCACTGTTTCCATCCAGCCCAAATGAAATGATGGCATTGTACATTTCTGCAAATCACAAATATTTTCATTTGTTCATTTTATGCATATCATGTTGTATATGAGCTGACTTTGTCATCGTGAAGTGGAGGGGATGGTGTATGGCATGACGCCACACTATAGTTCAGTGGTTCTCAGCTGGCCTGGCTTTTGGACCCACCATCACCCCTTAATGACAAGCCACGACCCAAATCGGGGAAAATCTTCAACTTCTCAAAGATATTGAATGAAAAGATGGTGCAGTTTGAACCTGAGATAGTAGAATAGAATACCACAGTATGCCAACACA
The DNA here is from genome assembly GCF_006386435.1 of Epinephelus moara. NCBI lineage: Eukaryota > Metazoa > Chordata > Actinopteri > Perciformes > Serranidae > Epinephelus > Epinephelus moara. The sequence continues at coordinate 38,497,038 of NC_065507.1, read as the reverse complement.
AAAAAACAAAAATAAGATAAACCAAAATGACCAGCGAAAGGGCGATGCTTGAGAGGGAAATATTCCCTTATACGCTCAATTAGCTGCATTTTAATTAACCCTATGGGCCCAAACGACGCATAGTGCTTCCAAATTCACAACTGTTCTTCTCTATTGATTTTCTCCGCGACCGTGCGTCATAGCGAGAAGCCATGCATATCACGTGAAACAGCGGTAGTCCAATGTTTTCACAGCGAAAAATAATCATAAAGTTACACTAAATTTATGTACAACAGAGCTTTCATACAGCTTTGCACACACATTACTCTTGGATGGATTACTCGCGAATGCAGGCTCGCACAGAAATGCCATGCATATCACATGAAAGTGCAGGAGCAGAGCTTTCCAGTGATACCACACACATCATTGTGCTGTCATCCCATCAGGCTATAAATCTAGATTAATTGTTTACAAAATAAAAACCTGACGAATTTCTTTACAATCCATTATACAGATCTTGTTATCAGTCACTTCATATAGTGAGGAATATCGTATCTTACCA
>NC_065507.1:38478953-38496121 GCF_006386435.1 Epinephelus moara | reverse complement strand
TAGCATGTGTATGTAGCCTTTATAATGACTGTGATATGAGCTTAAAAGTAAAGGCAGTAAAAATACCCCAAAAACGCCTAGGGCCCATAGGGTTAAAACCAAAACTCTTCAATTCAGTAACTTCAGCCTCTTTTAACAGACTCAACAGTGCTTTCATGCACAAACATGAAATAAAAAAGTCCAACTACTGAGAAGTAGTTTCAAAAAGACTCAAACTATGTAGCTTTAGCTGAGTACCCACTCATTGAATATATAACAAACAATGTCCTTTTAAAACTATTAGTCACGTATTCAAGCATTAATCATAAGACTGACATATTAATCAGAACATTTCAGTAACAGCTATTTTTTACAGACTCTGTGTTTTCATGCAAAATACATGAAATAAAAAAGTGCATCTACTGAGAAGTATTTTCAGAAAAACTGAAAATTACGTAGCACTGAATCTACGACAATCAACACTGCACTATGGAAAAAAAAATCTGTTTCTTCAGTAGCAGTTTTTATCCACAAACTCAAAATAAATTAAACAAAAAGTACAATTCAAAAGGATTCAAGTAGTCGCTCATCACAGTGCTGCACCAGAACTGGGAGAGGCTTACCTCTGTGAATTTCTTTTCAGTGTGCGGTCACATGATAGCTCCACCAGCTGACTCTGCAAGTATCCAGTTGTCATCCCTCTGTTTCTCGGGAAAGTAGTCATTAAACCGTTCAAAAGGTTTATTCAGATGTGTCGTTATCATTTTCTTCATTACATTTTTTCCTGCCGTGTCCAGTTGCTGTTCCTCAAGACAGGCATTTGGGAACATGTCGAGTTGGATTTTGGAAACATGACTTACCCACAAGGAGATCTTTTTTTTTTTTGAAAGCATCGATTTTGTCATATTGTTCAAAAATGTTGTGCCACCTCCCCTGCACAGATACATTTAATGTATTTAATTGTTCAAACACATCAGCGAGGTAAGCAGCGTGTGCAAGCCACACACTGTTGCTTGTCTGCAAGAGGCGAATTGTTCTGGGCAAGAAAGGCTGCAATTTCACCTCATAGTTCATAAAAACGGGACAGTACCTTTCCCCTTGAAAGCCAGCGTACCTCGGCATGATACAACACCTGTACATGCTCACTACCAAGATCTTGGTACAGTTTTTGAAAACATAGGGTGTTCTTTGTATTCTGTTTAATGTAGTTTTCCACTTGGATGACATTTTTTAATGTGAGCTTTAATGTTCAACCACAGATAATGCGAGCTGTGGTCTATTGTTTGATGTCATCCGACATGTCTTCAATTCGCTTACTTATAGTGTCATTTGACATGGGTATATTTTTTAGTTTATCCGCTGTGGATTGCTCCAACACCTCTCTGACCATGTCCGTGACTGCAGGTAAGATGAGGTCCTCTGCAATGGTGTGGGGCTTCTTTATCTTTGCAATATGATGTGCCACCTGGGAAGATGCACGGAGTGCCTGTTCTTGTTTTGAGCACAAAGAAGTGAGACACTTCTTCTGAAGTACTCAACAGGTTTATCTTTGAGAGAATTTGTTTTGTTTCCAAATGCCGCTTCAGGTTTGATGGCTTCATGCTTTCACGTGCCAACACCTCTCTGCACAAAACACACTGAGGTTTTTGTCCTCCTTTGTCCTCAATATAAGAAAACCCATATCTCATATAGTCTGTGTCGTATCTGTGTTTAACCATGCTCAATTAGCATATGTATATAAACTTTGCGGGTCTTCTATGGTGTGAAATGGCAGGTATCAACTTGCATTACAGGGCATTATCGCCACCTACTGTTCCGGAGTGTGAATAGATGACACTCCATTGATTTTTTTCTGAACATTTTTTTTTGCCCAGGCAAAGGCCTGTGACCCACTGAAAACGGGTCCGTGACCCACTTTTGGGTTGCAACCCACTAGTTAAGAATCACTGCTATAGTTTACAATGTAGCCTGATGTGAACCTTCCCAGAAATGTAACTACATGTCACAGCGACGCAGACCTCCTGTTTATTTTTGTAAACTGAAGACCATTTCCCTCAGTGGAAACAAAGCTTTCATTTCACAAATAAGAAACAATAAATTATGAAGATAATAAAGCCCCAGACAATGGCATTTTAAGTCCTATGTGTGATTTATCCTGGCTGCATATCAGTAGAGAAAAGCTCCACTAGCTTCTAGGCTAATTTATGCAATCTAAAATGTTACAGGCTTATGCTAATAATATTGGCATGTTAAAAATTGCATTTGTACTCTTTTTATTCTTTCTTTTTTTATTTTATTTTATTTTATTATTATTATTTTTATTTATTTATTTTTTTTTCTGGTCATTTTGCTATTGTTGTATTGGACTACTGCACTCCTAGGTGACGTTGTTGTATATGTATGTTTTGTCTATGTCTTGTTGTTGTACTGTATGTTGGCCATGGTGGCAATCCAGTTTCCCCTTGGGGATTATTAAAGTTAATCCAATCTAATCCAATAAATCTGTGGAGAAAATGTGTCAGAGTATAAGACAATTGTTTTGTTGGTGTATCTTGTAAGTTGTAATGGAGCCAAATTTTGTAACGTTACTTTGTTAGATATCGCTGTTGCTGCTGCTTTTTCCTTTGCTTTATATGAGTGGAGGAAAACTTAGGTAGCCGCAAGGCTAATTTATACAATGTAAAATGTCATAGGTTTATGCTTATAATGTTAGCATGTCGTGTTTGTGGTGATAATGTATCCAGCAAAAGACAAGTGCTTTGTCTGTTAATCTTGCAAGTAAAATGGAACCCACTTGTGGTTGAAATTGTTGCTATTAAGACATGTTTAATGTGTGTTTTAGGTGCGTTTTAAATGAATCAGACTTTAAAACACTTCCCAGAAACCTCATTGCTGTCCAGCATTTTGGAGATGTAACTGTGGAGTGACACACCACTGCACATGTATAAATGCTCACAATGGCATAGGCCACTTGCGTAGGCTCTGTGTAGAGCCAACGCACAACTATAAATCCACCTTAAACCTAAACACACATTAACCACGGCCTTGTCAAAATGTAAGTTTTCATCATATTCGGTAGATAATGAAGTGCAAATCTGCGGTTTGCGCAAAGGAAAAATCACAACTTTTTTTTTTTTTTTTTTTCTTTTTTTTTGTGGCGACTGGGTTGTTCCCTGCCCCTCCAGTGCGTACTTGCCCCGGGACCCTAATGGTGAAAGGAATATAAATAAGGTAGTACTAAAGTGGAAAAAAATATTGTATTAAAAATGTATATCTTTACACAATGAGCTGGTCAGAAATACTTAAGTTTCTCTTAATAAGTACAATGCAGACACACTACTGTACTGCTGGAAAACAAAGTGTGTTGTTGGAAACAGATGATTTTGGGATAGGGAGATCTGCTGTCTTATGTGTCTACATGACAGCCACCAATTTATACTCCGCTCATTGTCTTCTGGCAAGGCTCAGCAGACATTTACTTGAGACAGAGGCCATCTCAGGTAGGCTGTACAATATATGACTGACAAGTCTCTTTATGAGCCCTTCCGACACCTGACAGGATGAAAACAGCAGCTTTCTATTTTCACCGTAGAAAAGCTCTTGTCAAATTGCTACTAAAAATCAGTGCCTGAATAAAGCTGTGGTGAGAAACATGCACTTGCACAATCATACTTCATTTTTAACATACAATGATCAGTTCAAAGTTGCCCATGTGGTGTGCAAGTTTTGAGGATAGTCTGTATAAAATAATGGATGTAGCTACCATGAGGTCACCTATTGGTTTGTGGACTTCTGTTTTGAAGTCTCGAGTTCGGCCTTTCAGCTGTTGCCATCTTGAATTTCTGAAGCGTTTGGAGCTGTGGAAGAGCGAGGGGTGCATGAATGGAAGTCACTCCCTTGACACATCACATAGGAAAACAATTAGACATAGATTATCCATAAAACGGACGAAAGTGTAGTTGCCAAAGCCTAATTAATTAGTATCAAAAGCAAGTTTGACTGTCATGTGTCTCAGGATGTGAAGGGTCTGTCTTTGTTTGTGGTGCATGGACATTAAATTGGTGACTGTTTTCTGTTAGTATGCTAATCATATTTTCATGATTTCCAAAGGAGACTACAAGAAATTATGACAGTGTTTTTCCAGGGAGCTATTCCTTTTAATGCACATGTAATGTGTGTATGGAAACATACAAATGTTAATGCAAAGTATTATGGAAATACTTGGTCTAATATTACCATAATGAAGCATCATCAGATAATCAGAGCAAAATTTAGCCCCAAAACGGCGGTTTCTTACCAGATGAAATCATGGAAATGCATTTATCCTAATTGTTGTGTTACCATGAGCTGTCTTGTCTGTCTGTGTTAATGTTTTAGTCTAGTCCCATTATTTTGTTCAGTGTTATATGTGAGTTGTTTTGTAAACTGTCACAAATTAAAAGTTGTTGCGGACCTCAGGAAAAATAGCTGCTGCAATGCAGTAGCTAATGGGGATCTTGATAAACTAAACTAAACAAAAATATGTCATGTATGGGTGAATTAGCTACAGAGACCAAACCTGTTTTTTGTACCAGGCTGTAAACTAGGGCTGAGCGATATGGCCTAAAAAAAAAATCTCAGATTTTTTCACAAAAAATCCAATTCACGATTTTTTGCCCGACTAGTTAAAAAAAAAAATATTTGCGGTCTGGTAGCACATACCTGGGGTCCAAAACTTTCAGCATGTGAATAAACCCCAGCTTTTCCACAGTAGCCTATATATGGGCACCATATCTCTTGNGTTTTTGAGTTATTTCCCTCTATGTAAAAGTCAGACACTGATGAGAGAGGCTGTGCATCATCCCTACAGTGCTGAAAATAAAGTGCCGTTCTTTATGTGTTGTTGCCACAACGAGCTAACACAAACTAAAGGAGCTAATAGTCTTCGGAGGTCTCTTTACTACGGTTCGGGGGTCTGCCAGCTTGGCATTGGTAACACTTATTTATCTTATTTACACAACGGCATGTCATTTATGTCCCTACACGGTGCGCGTCTAAAATCCTCCTCTGCTCTCTGTGTCGCGCACGGCAGAGTTCGGCCCTGATGCGCACACACACACACACACACACACACATACACACACACAGGTGAGCACACAGACACAGACACAGGTGTGCACACAAAAGCGCTGAAGAACTCGTTCCCTTTCTTGAGAACGAGTTCTTCCCCGCTCTGAACTACGGGAGCCTAGCGTGGAGCGGTGGTGGCGGATTGTAAATACTCGATTTTCATTAAAACAAATCAGCCTAAACTACAAATTCAAATTAATCGATAAAATCGATTTATCGCCCAGCCCTACTGTAAACATCTTTATTTCCACTGTAAAGTTGGGCATTTTAGCATGGGGGTCTACAGGGATTGACTCACTTTTGGAGCCAGCCTCAAGTGGTCATTAAAGGAACTGCAGCTTTTGGCACCATGGTGTTCGCTTAATTTTTCAGCACCGGAGGTTGCCGCTTGGTTTTGAGAAGTGGCTTGTCACATCAGCCTCCTGTCTGTCACTGTTTGCTCAATTCTCAGTGAGTGTACTTCATAAAGTACGTAAATCTCATGGTGAACACAAAGCTCATAAAATGTTTTAAGTTGCTGGGCTGCTGAGATTAAACATTTGCTGTCCACTTTAAAGAACATATAGATAGTAAAAATGTATATTAATGTTAAGTGCATAACAGTCTACATTTAACTAGACTGGATTTCACCAAGTGAGAAGTATCACACACCTGTGTGTGCACCATTTCAAACATCAATTGAACCAAAGCTGAGCCTGCAGCGATGTGAGGGCATATACAGTTCCTGCAGACAGCTGAATCCAGGCTTCTACTGACCAGAACTAAATTCTAAACCAAACACACACACACACACACACACACACACACACACACACACACACAAACACACACACACACACAGCAGAGAGCTCGGCCATTGGCATCAGCTTCTTTGTAGCCTGAGCAATTGCGGCTGCTACTGGCTGGGCCCAATGCAAAGCTGCTTAACAGGACTCATCTGGGATCAGTGACAGATGGACAACCTGTCCTGGAGGCCTGGGCACCCCCGGAGCTCCAGGAGACAGGTAAACCCGGTCAGAGCCCCGTGAAGCCCCTGGAATGCTTACAGTGTGTAATCGCAAGATTTAACAGTAGAGGTGCGTTCGCACACATGCTGAACATGAACACTAACACACACCTGCAAACAAATGTTGTCTGACTCTTCACATACACCATGACAAATGAGTCTGGTTCTTTAAGTTGGGACCAGGAACCAGCTGTACAAGATTAAGTATTGTAGGGTCTTTCACTTTTATGACCTCTTCCACAGTGAAGACAGTGTGATTTTATGATAATCATGTAAAAAACAGTTAATGGGCAACATGTTTGAATATCAGCAGCATTTTCAGTCCTCCATATGTGTCCATACAGGATGTATTTAGACACACTTCTGAGTGTAGGCCACCTGCGTTTTTGCAGTGCTCAAAAGAAAAAAATAATCACAATCACTGCAGTTACAGGAATAAAGTGGAAGAAAACAGACTCTTCAGCTAGAATACGGTCTACGGTCTAGACAGACTGCTGTAAATTAAGGTCTTGCTTCATAATCAGTCAGGCCCTTTACATGTATAGGGCCTACAGATATTTTTTTAAACCAGTATCATCCTCTACATTTTGGCTTCTTATCCACATGCAGATGTGGAGTTTTGGGTCACTAAAATGGAGATTTTTTAAAAATGCCTCTAAGGTGCAGCTTTTTCGAAACCCCAGTTACTCTTTATCTGTGAGGATGTGTAAAGTTAAGTGTTTAGGAAACGATAATGTAATTACCTTAATTTGTGCATGCCCATTGTTGCTTTGTGTAATGAGCATGAGCCTGAAACTAACAAAGGATACTGGTTTGCTAACGTTTTGTTAGTGATGCATGATCCAATGACTTCTTTACACCTTAACTTAGTATACTTCAGACTGGTTACGCGTCATCACTGAGGTACCATGGGAGTTTTGGGGAAAAACAACAGCCATTTTTAAATCCGAATAGTTAGGATTGGATTGAGTTCAGCGATGCTGAAGAGTTGTTGTGTAATTGGGTGCACCAACAATAAAATTAAAATCCCAGAGCTTCGTTTTTCCCCCCTTCCATGTCCGAAAAAACGCCCCGAGAGAAGGCTTTTATGGCTCCAAGCCATAAAAAGAGAGGAAAATGGGAAGCTGTGGGACCCTCAATCTCTACATGTCTATGTCTGTGGAGAACATTTCATATCAGGTAAGATAATTAGCTAGCTAGCTAACACAATGTCTGATTTAACAATCGCTACGACTGTAAGAAAAAAGAAGAAGAAGAAGAAAAAGCCAAAGCTACAATTTTAAAATAATAAATAAAAAATAATAACATAAAATAAATAACAGAAATAAAAAAAACAGGAATAAAAAAAGGAGACCAACGCAGAATTGCCTGACACTTAGCTAACTAGCTAGTGTTATAGTGACGAAAGCTGCGACAGGCTAACATCAGAATGTTGTCTTCCACTCAGCCTGGCCCAGATCAAATAGTTAGCAACATGGTGCCTATCTGGTGACTCTATTAAATAAGTGTAGATGTCGGCAACATTTATCTCCGGCCACTGTGTTGGGTCATTGATCCATACGAACGGAGGGAGACTGAATGGACATGAAGGCATATTGATCAAGCATAATTTCTCTAAATAACGTGAATGCTCAGGTTCCGGTAAACTATCTAAATAATTAGTGGACATTCCTATCTATAGGCCTACCTATAAATCGAATCGAATCTTATCTTCCAATCTAAAAAAAAAATCCAGTCTAATCTTCCAATCTAATCTAATCCGGTATCTGTCGGGGATTTAAAAATGGCAGTTGTTTCCCCCAAAACTCCCATGATGCCTCAGTGATGACACGATAACCGGTCTGATGTATTGCTGCACCACATCGGGAAGTATGCTATATGCTATAGCTAGCTAGCTAGCTAACCATTTTTCACCATTTCAAATAAGGTTGCTTGTAAGCTAACGCTAGCTACTGGAATATTAGCAACAGCCCATGAGCTAACTGTACATTTCAATTTAAGATTTTTTGCTTTAGTCATATAAATGGTTACACAATCTAATTTTGGAAGCTAGCAGGCTTTAACTGAAACATATAGATAGCTCACAGGCTACTAGCAAACATTCCAGTAGCTATATGCTTGCAAGTAGTCCCTGCAGTGGTTAGCTTGCTAGCTATAGAATATAGCATACTCACTAAGGATTTCAGAGGCTGCGGCAATTTCTGTCCGCTTCTTTCATTCTTTCCATCATTTGGCATGTCGTCACAAATGTAAGTACAAGTCAACACTCCTGTTCACAACTCTTTCTCCTTCTTTCCCACAGTCTTACACAAACAGTGTTGCCAGCTCCTAAGTAAGGAAAGTAAGTTCTGTCCTAAAAGTCACTAGAAGTCGCTAAATGACGCCATCACCTTTGCACAATTGTCCATGTAGTTGTAATTGACACTGTAGGAGAGAGGAATAACATTGTGGGAGAAACAAAAAATGAGTCAAACCCCCCCTGAATATGTTTAGAACTACAAATGAACTTTATTTAAGTGATTTATTTTAGACAAAGAAAATTTTACATTTATCAGCCAGCAACGGGTTGGCGCATGCAGGATTCATTTGCAGTGTGGACGCGGAGGGATGAACATCTCCTGCTCTGACTGCAGCTGGGAGGGACTACTTTGAGTGCTTTGGGACGGGGGAGGGGCCCACCTGCAGCACCCGCTGCTCATTGAAAAGAGCAAAAACGATAGGCATTTTCGCGTCAGTGTCTCCAAAAGTCTCAGATAAAACCAGAGAAAGTAGCTAGAACTGTTGCAAGTCACTTTTTTGAAAAAGAGTTGCTAGAGAGGTCTGAATACTTGCTAAATATAGGGACAAAGTTGTTAAGTTGGCAACACTGAAGACAAATGTAGCTAATGCTGCGTTCCAGGCAAGTTTCTGAGCCCCTAAGTCACCACTTCAAGTCAAGACTCATGACTTCATAGCGTTCCAGGCAAGTCACGCCAAACTCTCAAAGCAACATGGCAGACTGTGCAGGGTTTGTGTTTGTTTATGATCACTTCTGTCACCAAAGGTGCCGGTTCCTTCCTCATTTTATTTTACGTTATCTGTGTGTTTGGAAACGTATTTTGTATTGATTTATTCTTGCACTGGAAACCAGCTGTTAGAGCGGCTGCCAATAATGCGTTAACATTAGGGTTATTTTATGTCTATTTCTCACCGTGTATCACCTGCATCAACACCGCATCAATAGGGCTGCTATTGTTGTTTAGAGGAGTAAGGTAATTGGTTTAGAGGGCTGTGTGAAGTCAGAAAACATAACTGCGAGTGCATGGATCTGGTACGAGTTCACGGATGGTAACTTAAGTTACAGGTTTGACTGCTGTTCCAGTGCACTTTCACAGGTAGAAGGTTGTAAAAACAGGAGTTACAGGTTGCCTGCACTGTTGCCAACTCCTCAGTAAGAAAAGTAGCTATTGGCTGTCCTAAAAGTCGCTAGAAGTCGCTAAATGATGTCATCGCCTAATTTGCATAATTGTCCATATGCCTGTAATTGTAATAGCTGCTGTAGGAGAGAGGAATAATGTCGTGGGAGAGACAAAAACTGAGTAAAAAAACACCCTGAATATGTTTAGAACTACAAATGAACCTTCTTTCAGTGATTTATATTAGACAAAGAAAATTTTACATTTACATCCCACTCTGACTGTAAACCAGGTCAGGATCAGCCACCGGCGGTTCCGCGCATGTGCGATTCACTTGCAGTCTGGACGTGGAGGGGTAACGTCTCCTGCTCTGACTGCTGCTGGGAGGGAGGACTGGGCCGTCTGTGAGTGATTTGGGGCGAGAGAGAGGAGCCCACGGTAGCATCCGCTGCCCGTTGAGAAGAATAAGAATGATACATGCTGTCACAACAGAGTCTCCAGAAGTCTTCAATAACATCAGAAAAAGTCGCTAGATTTGTCGTTAGTTGCTTTTTTGAAAAAGAGTCGCTAGAGGGGTCTGAAAAGTCGCTAAATATAGTGACAAAGTCACTAAGTTGGCAGCACTGGTTGCCTGGAACGTGCCTGGAACGTCTATCGTGCTATGATAGAATGAAGAAGATAAAAAATGGACAAAATTTGCTGCAGCCCTTAAAGTCCCCTGTAATTGCTAGCAAGCTAACCACCGTAGAGGTTGTTTACAAGCTAACATTAGCTACTGGAATGTTTGCTATTAGCCTACAAGCTAACCATATGTTTTAACTAAAGAATTGCTAGCTTAAAAAAAAATCACATTATGTCACCACTTATATGGGTAAAGATAGAAATCTTAAGTTAAATGTATAGTTTGCAAGTAGGCTAATAGCAAACATTCAAGTAGCTAACGTTAGCTTACAGGTAGGCTAACCTTATTTTGGATGGGGACGGTGGTTAGCTAGTTAGCATGCTATAGCATATAGCATACTAACCCTAACCCTAACCCTGGGGATTTTGAAGGCTGCAACAATGTCTGTCCACTTTTTTTCTGCCTTGAAGCTAACAATCTTGCAAATAGTGACTGCAAGGTCCACAGTTTTTGCAAAATCTTACTCTGTGACTAAAAACTTAAACTCATGACACATTGTCTTTAGATGTGAGAGGGTATCAAACTTATGTCTTTTAAATTGTTTTCAAAGTGTTCTAGTGTATGATAGACATGAATCACTTATGAAGCACCATAGATTGTTTTAAATACATGAAAATGCATCACACTTTACTTACCACCAACAATGAAACCTTATGATGATGCATGCATTATAAATACATCAAACTTCACTTCACTTTACTTAACACATACAGTGATAACTTACGTTACTACATGGACTGTTATAACATACTATGAGTCCTTAGTACAGCTGATTGTTGAAGTGTGAATACTTGAGTATAGGTATTCATAATACATCATAAACACTTCAGTCAATCTCTAGTTTATAACTAGTCAAGAGCATCCATAAGACACTTATAATTCATTATACTGTAAGTCATCTTATAATTCATTATAAATGACATCTATTATGCTTTAGGACTTGATGTAGTGCATCACGAAGCATGCGTTTATAAGTGTAGTTATAGTGCATTATAAATGCATTGTAATGAACTATGAATGGCTATATAATGCATTGATGTGGTCTTCATATAAAGTGTTACCAAGTTTTGTCTTTTTTTCTCAAGGCATATATATATAAATTACACTTATCTTTTTTTTCTTTTTTTTAATTTGACCTTTTAATGACCAGTACCTACAGCACACCAAAAGACACAGATACCACAGCAATGGCTGTGATGTTGAAATGACAGGTGATGTTTTGGAAATACAATGCAAACATTACCACAGTGATAAGAATAATGGAGGCAAAAGCAGCAAAAACAGAGGATGTCAGCCTGCATGTGTGACAGACACACACATGCAGGATGTCCCTCAAAGCTGGCACGTCTCCGATCACAGCGTAGTGAGGATGGCCTCCTCATGTCCACATGCTGCCTAGCCCAGCACTGTATCCCACGTTGCATTTCACACTTGCTTTGCAGCCGCCAGTTGATTTGTCAGCAGCTAAAGGATGGAATTAACTCCATTGCTGTCATCCTTGGCCTCTCGTCAATGGCTCTTAACTCATTTGTTCTTAGCTTGCCGTTGTTTTACGTCCAAAACGGTATGTGTGGCAATGTCAGGGTGGGGTTGGATGGGTGGGTGGGGGGGTGCAATAATTAGCATTGGTATTGAAAAGTAATAACAGTATGGATTAATGTGGGAGAAGTGGAGTGGAGCGCATCATCGAGTGAGACAAATCCAATGCTGGGAATTGGCAGACAAAGCAAGAGGCAGTCAATAGGGATTATGTGGGGGCTAAGCCGCCCCACTTTGGCTGGGGGAGGAGAGGTGGGGGGGGGGTTGCCTTGATGGCGGTGGTGGCAGCTTTTGGACTGGCATCGATACATGCTCATGCAGGTCGACTTGCCATTGCCACTGCCTCAGCAGACATCGCACATGCTCTCTGGTAAACACTGTGGGCCAGAAGGGTGGAGATGGTGTAGAGGGGGGACGGGGGGAGGTAGGACTGGCATCTTGCTCCCTCTATTTAGCTCTCATAACTCCTCCCACAAACCGCCCCTCAATTCCCCCCACCCCCGTGAGGCCCGAGATCCCTCCACCCCCCAGGGGAGGTGGTGCATTGGCGCTGCCAGAGCCAGAGTCTGTGCCAGCTGGGCAAACACTCAAGTCATTGACAGAATAAACACCTTGCAAATAGAAGCAGAGATGACACAGCCTCAGACACAGCAAGCAGCACGACTACATCAGCAGGTCTACACACGCTCCTTCACTACATGAGGGGAGGGACTGAGGCTTAGACCGATATATGTGTTCTGACTATATGTGGAGCTGATATTATATTAATAGAATATACCCTATCTCACTGTAGTATGCACACTAGGAATGAATATATACAGTTATTTTAACTGCATTGATGTTTCACACGTTATTATCACCCATACTTTCCATTATATTGCTCATCAAGGAATATCTCTGATCCCATTTTTAATAGTCACCTAATGTACTCACACGTTTTCCATTACTTCATTAGTTAAGTGCTTATATGTACACACACACACACACACACACACACACACACACACACAAAAAACACCCTGTCTGATTGTCTATAATGCCTTGCTACTGTTTTGCGTGCCTATGCTTGACATATTGCCTGTCTTTAATGTCCGCCTGCCTTAGGGCCTGCACAGGTGCTGCATTTTTTTCAACTGCATTAGTGTACATGCAGACCTTCAGAAGAGTGATGTCGTCACAGTGTGCAAGTGTTCTTAAGCAACATATCCTCATAGAATGGTACGTATGATATTCTATGAAAATGTATGCACAGCAGGTTGTATGATATCCTACGAATTAGTGCCCCATGAATGATGTAACAGTTACAGAGGTACAGAGGCAAGTAAAGTTACTGTGGTTAGGTTTAGGAATAGAAACATGGTGAGGACATACCTTAAAATTACTCAGCGTTCACATGGTTCCGAACACGAGTCCCCAGGGAAAAGTCCTGAGAAAAAGTCTGTGGTTTTGAGACCCATGCGCCACCTCAACCTGCCTCCTAACAAGATGCTTGGGACCACTTCCTTGTTTACTCCCGTCAGTGCATTGGTCACGTGATCGCAGCCTTCCATAATACGTGGGTCATGCACAAATTACTTACTCATGATTATGTGGGATATGTATGAATTTGGCTGCATTACTTTTTGTAGGAAAATGTATGAAGAGTTTAAGAGAACAGCCTGTCCCAAGCGTCTGGGGCATATTAGTTGTATGACAGCATTCACTAAAACTAGCCACTCTTATCTGCTCCACAAAAATTCAGCATGGTTTGTAGACAATAAGGAGACGGGGGTCAATGGTACAAATATGCCTCTTAAAGAAATGTTTGAATTTACTGTCCCATTACGTAGTTCTAGCGAGCAGGCTATATATTGTGACTGAGTAGAATTTTCCTAGCTAGTGAGCACATTAGTGATTAGCTCACCAGTTACGGTAGTTTCCCAGCTAGCCCTGTAAGTTGTCACATTGTCTTCAAGTTTCTAGTTTCACCTATTTTGTAAGGATGTTTGGAAAAAGTTTGATGTGCCACTTTCTAGGGTGTGCCAGGCTTACAGACTGGTTTTGGTCCTCTTGACTCTGCTTTGGAGTTTGTCTCCTTAGCTCATTACAGTGAGGACATAGCATAATTTCAGATATACAGTTCCTTGAGGGGAGACTTTTCATGATAATAAAGCTTAATTGTGTTTCACTTATGAAGGTTACAGTTACATTTTTTTGCACCCAACTGGCATACCCATTATCTCTTTCCCATATCCCCAGTTCAACCAGCAGAACTCTCCAAAACACCTCCAACTGATACTGAATGAGCCCAACATGGTGCTACTAATGAGGTTTATTTGCTTATATTTTAAGTTTTATACTGTACACAATGCTGTGACAAGCAGCAGTTCAAAAATCCAATTTGATGTCTTGGTTGAAAAACCTATTAAAAATGCACAAGAAATATAAAAAAGTCCAGTCTGCCATGGTGTCCATAAGGACAACAGCAGATTTCAAAACAAGAAAAAATCCTGGATTAAATAAATTCATACTGTACAAAAAAAAATCTTCTCTGACACCATACAAGGGCCTTTTATTGCTTTTATTTTGAAATTTGCTTTTAGTGCTCAAGGCCATGTGGATGTGGAGGACAGTATAAATGGTGAATTCCACATGGAGATTTCCATTTCCGAGACATTCTAGGTTGATTTTAAAAAAACTAAATTGAACTGTGGAGAGTGTCTGGTCCTCACATCCATCTGCTTTGTATTTGAAAGCATTGCATCAGATCCCGTCTTTCCCTGTCTGCTTCCTGCTGCGCGGCATGTGGTCAGCATTTCCTCTGAGCTTTGGAATGGATCACACATTTGGACCCAACATGCAAAAAAGAAACATGCAAATAAGCCACTGCGACACCTTGAGGCCATTCGGGCGAGCACCATCCGTGCTCCCTCATATCCTGTACAAACTACTTGTTTCCATCTCAGCCTTCCTGTAAGTCATTTGTAAGTATGTGTTTAGTCTCAATTCTAAACAAATAATCCAATTTGATATTAACATCCTAATTCTGTCACTTTCATTCAGCAAAGAGAGGAGAAAAATAGGAGATGGCTGGTTTGGAGAAGATTTATACATTTTCATTTATTTATTCATTCATTCATTTATTCGCTGCCCATTTTCTCTGCATATAATTCTTTAATTTTTATGTTAATGGCCACATGGGGTGGTGGCCGGGTTTTGATGACATATCTCCAGTGGAGATCCTTGGACGGCTTAGCCTGTCCATCCAAAAATAGCTGTGAAATCCGGCGAAATAATAGAAGGGTGGTGGTAGCAGAGGAGGGGGGCAGGAGGGGTGGATTTGCAGCAGCTGAGGCTTTGCATTCGAATGGCAGGGTCTGTCTGGAGTGAAGGGACCCCCCACCCCCCCAGCCCTCCACCACCACCATAACGCC
Source organism: Epinephelus moara (assembly GCF_006386435.1). Classification (NCBI taxonomy): domain Eukaryota; kingdom Metazoa; phylum Chordata; class Actinopteri; order Perciformes; family Serranidae; genus Epinephelus; species Epinephelus moara. Next base: position 38,480,998 of record NC_065507.1, on the reverse strand, counting down.
CAAGAGAGAGAGGGAGAGAGAGGGAGAGAGGAGGTGTTATCGGGTCCTCGCAGCCAGGGCGCCGACTTGTTCCTGAATACCAAATGTGGCAGAGGACCAGAAAAGTGAGTTGTCTTTGTTTTGTCAAGTGTGCCATGACAAAATGCTGGGGACCCCCCCCACCAACCTCTCATGACCCCTCCTCCTCCCCTGCCTCACACCCCCATACACACACACGACACACACATGCAGGTGAACTAGCTCGGCAGAGGGACCTGCTTGTTTGACCTGCTAATCATCTTTGCATAAATACAAAGACACACACACACAGTAGATAAGGGTTTTGGGGGGTGGGGGTAGGGGGGGTAACTCACAGGTAGGTGTTCACAGTACCTGAAGCGCCGCTGTTGCCATGAGAATAGCTGTCCCTTCGACCACCACACACACATGCATCCATATTAAAAGGTTTGATACAAACATGCAGAAATGCACAAATACAATCTTGAGAAATGTGATTTAGCATGTACATACACACACACACACACACACACACACACACACACACATACACACACACACACAAAGACAAGGCAGACACACAAGCCACGCACTCTTGGGAAATGTGTTTGAACATGCATACACACACACACACACAAACACACACACACAGCAAACCTATCTTCACTCCAACAAGTCCTGCTAAATATTCATGAAGCCCGGCAACAACAGTGTCCTCTCTCCCCTGTCTGCCTCGCTCCGTCCCTTGCTCGCTCTCTCTGGTGGTCTTTGTCTTAGTCTCTCATCCACGCGGCTGCTGGGTGTGACATCAGACAGCCTTTGAAGGGTTTATTATTATACAACTGGCTGTCGTCCTCCTCTGATAGTCGCCTGGTCGATGACTTGATGCATCCCTACATCACATACAGTATCTCACAAACACAGATATAAAATATACATACACATAGTATTAAGTCCAGAAGAATGGCTTCCATGCATGCTCATATAAGTTGGAATTGACCGGTTACTTCATCAAAAAGAACCTTTGAATGCACCCTGTGTGGGTGCGCTAACATGGCTGAATGTAGAGTCTTGGAAGTGTAAAGGCCAGGGTATACTCAAAAAGCACAAGCTCACAGCAAAGTGTTTACAGCTGTTCCGAATGGTCACACTGGAGGAAAGTGTCATAGCGATGCACTCAGTTGTAAACAGGAAACCCTGCTCACTTTCTCACCTCCACACAGGGGTCAAATCGCTGTGTGAAGTGGTTGTGAATGTCAGATAGTCAGTTTTGGAAAGTAACAGAAATTGTTGGCCCTTCTGTGGGACTCTACCGATGCCTGAATATAAGCTCACACTACACAACTGTCAGAATCATCAGATTGCTGTACTGTTCACACTACACAATCTTGGAACCCATCAGTTATCGTCTGATGACAATAAAGACTCTTGGAGTGAGGACCAACATTGCGTTGGATCTGGTGAAGCCAGCCGATATTTGGGCAAATATTTCCACTTCTGTGAGCCAGTTATTTCAGCTAATCCCTACAAACGGACTACAAATGGAAACCAGAACACTACCACAATACCAAAATCTTGTCTGATTGCCTACAGATCCCTTATATGTATTCAAATATCCATATATAAAGATTATACACTACACAACTGTCTTGTAATCGAGAACCTTAAAGTCGTTTCACACTGAGGGACTGACCGGCGACAGGGGGTCTCAGACTACAAGGACTTTCATCAGAAGAAATCCGCAATGAGTATGTTATGTGATGTGCAGGTCAAACTAAAAGAAGGGTGCTTATAGAAAATATCAAAGTCAAAAAGTGACAAAGCAGTGTCCCGAGGTAGTTATTCGGCTAATGACTCACAAAAATAGTTAACCCTATGGACCCGAACGACGCATAGTGCGTCCAAATTCACACCTGTTCTTCTCTATTGATTTTCTCCGCGACCGTGCGTCATAGCGAGAAGCCACGCATATCACGTGAAACAGCGAAATTGTAGCTTTCCGACAAGACCAAGCATCGGTAGTCCAATGTTTTCATAGCGAAAAAAAT
>NC_065507.1:38455829-38478355 GCF_006386435.1 Epinephelus moara | reverse complement strand
AAAAAAAACAAGATATAGCATGTGTATGTAGCCTTTATAATGACTGTGATATGAGCTTAAAAGTAAAGGCAGTAAAAATACTCCAAAAATGCCTAGGGCCCATAGGGTTAACATTGTACCCCCCCATTTCCTTCTCAATCAGACACATAATTTGGCACTTGTCTCTGTCGACAACCCCTGTCTTGAGCTCTCACTGGCCATAGCTCACTGACAAGGTCCCCGACAGGTTCAGATATTTAGCCTGCTAGATATGTAGGGTGAGTCTGCGATGCATTGGTCAGCCTCTCGGCTTGTGTCCTCGATCAGATTGACTTGGGTCTTTGAACAGATCACATTAAGGGCTACTGCATACTTTTTTGCTAATGTTGTCAAGAAGGTTTCAGCTAAAGCAATTAAGTATTTTTGGCTCGCTTGTGGAAGAGTTCTCCTGAATAACCCAAACATAGTCTGAGTGGGCGGAAGTTCGCTGCATAGATCAGCCTCTCATTGGGCGGAACGAGCCATCCGCTGAAGTCCTGCCCTACCACCTCCGGTTGTGTAGCAGTTTTCAACACGTCCTTTACTAACTTTTGCGGTGTTTGATCTTGCGGGGATGTAGCCATTTTTGTGCCATGGTTCGCGTCCTGTAGGCGATATTTTTTTTTTCTCCAATCTTAAAGTTAGAGTCGGCGCAGCCAGACCTTTCTTTTCTTGAGAAAGGTCTGGTGAGCGAGACTAACCCAAACATAATGAATTTTGTGTAGAGCTTTGAGGTTCAGGTTTTTAGCCTGGTGTTAGCATTAGTCAATCAATCAATAAATCAATTTTATTTATAAAGCCCAGTATCACAAATCACAATTTGCCTCACAGGGCTTTACAGCATACAACATCCCTCTGTCCTTTGGACCCTCAGTATTAGTATGGTGAAGTACCTGAATAAAAGAAAAACATACAGCTTGTGTTGGGTTCTGGTCTCCAATTTAGCATTACAGTCAGGTTCCGTTGGGTCAGGTCTACAGGAATTTTAGGCCCATGTACAACTCCAGCATGTGGCTATTGTAATTACAAACCCCATACAGCTTGCTGATGATTTGCTCATTGTCAGTATTCTTTTGATTAGCACAGTAACACAATCTTGCTGATACTTGTTCTGCTTCTCAGTGTGTGTTAAACTGTGGCACAAAACACTGTTCTACATTTGGGGATAAAATATTGTCAAGATATGTATAGCTTGTGCATCAACTCGTTGCAGAGCCTACGCACATAGCCTACGCCGTTGTGGGCATTAATAACTGTGTGGTGTGTCTGTGTCACATATGAAACATAGTTGTGACAGTTTCAAACACAAGTACACACTACGGCTTCACTATAACTCGCAGAATTCACAGACAAAGTACCTGTCTTTTGCTGGACACATTTTCCCCACAAATACAACATGCTAATGTTATTAGCACAAGCCCATGGCATTTTGCATTGTATAAATTGGCTAGCAGAGGTTTCCTTTACTCATAAGAAGCCAGGGACAACAGCAACATTTAACAAAGGTGACGTTATAAAATTCGGCTCTATTACAACTCACAAGGTTCACCAACAAAACAACTGTCTTATACTAAACACATTTTCCAAACAAATACAACATGTGCTAATAATGTTATTAGCACAAGCCTATGGCATTTTACATTGTAGAAATTAGCCTGGCAAATAGCGGAGATCTCCTCTGTTCATATGAAGCCAGGATAAATCACAAACAAGACTAAAAATGCTGTTTAGTGAGGCTTTATTGTCTTTGCAATTTATTGTTTCTAATTTGTGAAATAAAAGTAAATAAAAGCTTCATTTCCACTGAGAGGAAATGGTTTTCAGCTTACAAAAACAGAAAGGAGGTCTGCAACGCTGCGACGTGTAGTTACATTTCTGGAGAGGTGCATGCCAGGCTACAGAAGTATAAATCCCAGTGTAGTCCCACACTAAGGCAAGGCAAAACTTTAAATGTGTTTTCAGTCCATGAACGTTAATTGTAACATTTTGGTTTGGGCACCTAAAAAAACGCTTGTTCCACGTTCCTTTGTACTAAAAGAACCTCTAAGGAGATTGATGTTCCATCAATTTCCCAGGTAAGTATTTTGTTTTCATAGCTTTAAGTCTGTTTTTTGCTAGCAGACAGCATTAAGGTTAGCGCCATCCTTTCATCCACATATGGTCACTTTTGTATCCCAAAAATCCAAGATGGTGACGGTCAAAATGCCAAAGTCGAGGCTTCAAAACATGAATCCACAAACCAGTGGGTGACATTGCAAGGCCATATCCTTTTTTTAATATAGTTTATGATTTGTGTGTGTGTGGAGTCAAAATGTCAAAGAGAAAAAGGTCAGAGACGTCTCTTAGCAGTGTGAAATTGAGCACGAAAGTACTTAAGTCACACTTTATCATGTCAAAGGTGGATGTTTATTGTTGATATCTTTCAAACTGCCTTATCGGTCTAACTCCAAGACACACACACAGGCTGCCAGTGTTGTCTGCATGTGCTCATGGGCATGGTGGCCGAGGTGTGAATGTGTGTCAGATGGTTCAGTGGGCAGCCTGGCAGCCAACAATGTGGCGGTGCCCACACCTATGGGGAGCAACGCACACACAGACACACACGCGCACACACAAACACACTCCCTCTACCCCCCCATCCCCAGTGCCCTTAAGCCTCTAACCCTCACACACACACACACACACACACACACACACACACACACAGGCTCCCTCTTGCTTGACCCACAAATTATCCTTGCATGATATATACACACACAGGGTTAGAGTTAAACACCTGCTTGCCTGATCAGGTGATTGTGATCTGACTGATACTGTTCAGTCAGTGTCATTTAGATTTGAGATGATGAATATGACGTGTTTAGTAGAATTGATCAGTAATACAGAAGATGTCAATGGGAGGCACTTAACCTGAATTGATGATAATGAGATATGTTGCTCTGATTCCCTGGCACAAATCCTTCTAAATTATTAATAACTTTGGTGCCAAATGATAGCTGACACACGCTGATATTATCTTTTCACCCTGACAACATTCAAGACATTTATTTGGGTTATACTTTGTCTATTAAACATGTTTTGTTTTAATTGTATATAAGTACAGAAGCAATTACAACTGCTGCAGTCCAGATGTATCCATACCAGCCTTCTATAGTCTGCCTGAATATGCCCCATGTGGCTATGTTTTTTGCTTTTTACTTGCTTTAAACTTTTCTCTCACTACATTGTAATAATGTCAGTAACACACGTGAACCATGAGATGGACAGGGGGCCTTTCCAGGATTGTTGGAGACAATGCTGATTTGCCTCTGATGTGGGGCTTTTGTCAGGGAGTTCCAAAAACTGTTGGCAAGTAGAAAATCAGGGCTAAAGTGGGGTGTGAATTAGGCATTAAGGGCTACTGCATACCTTTTTGTTGATGTTGTCGAGTGAGTGCCAGCCAGAGCAGGTTAGTATTTTTGGTTTGCTTGTGGTAGAGTTCTCTTAACTAACCTAAACCGAATGAAGCTCATAGTTGCATAAAGCTTTGGGGTTCAGGTTTGGTTATTAGCCTGGCATTAGCGTTAGCCTGGTGAAGTAACTGTCAATAACAACTCAGTAACATAAAAATTAATATAGATATGTACATATATATAGCTTTGAGCATGTGGCTCCTTAAATTGGAAACTCCCTAGTTCTTGCTGATTATTTGCTCATTGTCAATATTCTTTCAGAACAAGATCTTGATAACACTTTTTTTCTTCCTCTTCTCAGTGAGTGTTAAATTGTGGCAAAATAGTCCAATTGTTCTACATTTGTGAACAAAATACTGCCATTATATATGCAGCCTACACATCAGAATAAAGACACTGTATGAAACTATACATCATATGAAAAACCAGATCATGAGACAAACTAGTGTCATCTAAAGCCACATTTATCTTTTGAAATTATTAAGCTTACAATTATGGGCATGGCCACTATGAGTGAGAGGATGGGTGACACGCTGCTACCATAACAACAGTAGTGGTTAGGTCACGCAGTCATTGTTTAACCTCCACAAAACACTATGATTGTTTGGTCGAAATTGATAATCTGATGTAATATATATATTAACATATGTATATATATATATATATATATACATATATATACACATATATATATACACACACACAACACCGTGAATTGACATTTTTTTCCCTCAACAACAAATGTACATGGTTACATTTAGTCAACACATGTAGTTAGGTATAGGCAACAAGAAGATTTGGCTTTACAAATATACAGGAAGCGAACACCGGTCTCCCACGTGGAAGTCGGCGGCTGTTGGATCACCATTCCCACCTGCCTTATTCGGACTTTTGCCCTCCTAACTTACAATGTTGTCCCACCCCGTTTCCCTCGACAACAGTGACTGGCTGTGTATCATGCCAACGTGAAAGGACAACTTTTTTTTGTCTTTTGTCTGACGTCGGAAGGCACTGCCCAAATGCCAGTATTCGACAACTTCTGAATGAGACCAGGTTGCCCAAGCAACCACTTATAAACACTTACAAACACAACAATACAAACACTTTGTATTGTCTGACCAACAGTCCAAAATCCAGTAATATTCAGTTTACAATCCTGGAAACTATAAAAGCCAGCATATATTCACATCTGAAAAGCAACAAACAGTGGGCCTAAATGTTTGGTATTTTAACTTTAAAACATTCAAAATTGTAGCTTATTTAATTTCTGTCAATAACCCAAAAAATTAAATAACTAAGCTAGGGTTCTTAACCTTTTGTGACTCCAGGCCCAATTGTGATTGTTTAAAAATTCCTGAGAACCACCTTCTCAAATAAATAAGAAAAAAAAAAAAACGAAAAAAAAAAAAAAAAACATGACAAAAAAAGAAGGAAACCTAAACTGGGCTATAAATATGTCGCTGTCAGCTGTAAAGACAAAACATAAATTCTGAATCCAAATTTAATGTACCCAGGGTCATATTTCTTACCACACTTTGGAGTTTCTACTGGCGCAGGATTGTGTGTGCCTTGTGTGCATTTTCATTTCAAAAACAGATCCATTTTGTGTCACTGCATCCGAGGGAACGTTTGCTAGCTAACAGTCACAAAACACATTTGGTCTACCCGATGATGTGTCAGGATTTTAGTGGTGATGTTTAAATATTACTGGTAATTGAAATTATGAATGTTAACTTGATGTTTTTGTATTACACAAATTCTTGAGCACATTTTAATATGAAAATAACTAGCTTTGAAAAATTCCAAAAACTTTAATTTTTAATTTAATCTAACCATTTGGCAGTATCTCTACGGCCCACTAGATGGTACTCTGAGGCCCATCAGTGGGCCACTGGCCCATTGGTTGAGAATTACTGGACTGAATGTTTCATCTCTGTTATCTATTTTAAGTTTCTCTGTCTCTCTGTAACATTTATTTTCTTTGACCAGACACAATAATCAGTTATAAAGATAAAGTAGTTATATTCTGACCTTTTGTACTGTTTCCACATAACATTAGTGTACGTTGCTAATTCTCATTCCTTCCTAGCCCTCACTGTCACTGTCTCCCTCTTTCTGTCTCACTCCATCTCTCATTCTCTATCTGCCCCCCTCCTCCTCCTCTGTCTCTCTGCTCCCTCTCTCAGCAGTAAGCCCTCTAATCTCTCCTGTTCAATCGCCTGGCAGACACATGCCCTCTGTCTGCAGAGCCAGCGGGGATGTTTCCTGTGCAGGTGTACCACAGAGCATGCACAATAGGTATGGTGAGCACGACGAGCACGGCAGCTTTTGTATGGCGAGCAGGGCAGGTTGGATTTGGCACAATGAGTATGCTGGGTATGCTGATGGGTGTGGCGAGTGGAGCTAACATGGCAGGTATGGTGGATACAGCAGGTATGGGGGACACTGGGTACAGTGTGGGGGGGTTTGGTGGTTATAAGTACGCTGGGCAGGGTGTGCATGGAAACTGTGGAGGGTACGGCAGGCGTGGTGGGAACAGTGGGACTGGCAGATGGTGGGCACAGTGCGTATGATACATGGCAGACACTGGGTACAGTGAGCATGGCGGGAATGGTAGCCATGTTAGTGGTCACAGTATGACCCCATGCAGGGTGGCGGGACCAGGGGCCAAGGTTGCCAGTCGTGCCTGGACTCACACCCATTCTCCCTGACATCCAATGTGACGTTTCCTCTCTCCTCTCTTGCTGAGTCATTAGTAATTTTTGATAGTTGGTAGCTTTTCCCCCCTTGTTGCTGGCATCTCCTAATCAATGTTAATTGGCTTGGAATTAGCATATGTTAATTAATGATATTTACTTCAAATTAAAGGTATGAGTGGTCCCAGAGGGTTTCCTGTTCATCTAATTAGAACCAATTAGCTGCAATTAACACGTGTAAATGAGACGCCACTGAGTCCAAAACAAACAGTGTGTATATGCAGGCTGCTGCCCAGCTTCCCTTGTGTTACCGAACATGCACTGGGCCCGTGCTTTCCATGGTATATGTGTGTATATGTGCAGTCACATTGCGTTCATGACAGTCAGGTGTGTTATAACACACCAAATGAAACAAAAGTCATTCCAGCTCAAACAAATAACCATTCAGGACCTCTTTGCTCCCAGTTTTCCCGCTCACATCCTCAGCATCTCTCCTATTTTTAGAGCGTGCTGCCAAACTAATTTGTTTTACAGACCTTCCTATCAAGTGAAGAAAATCCCGGAGGTGTATTAATTGAAATTCAGTCGACAGCACATCTTGTTTTGGTCTAAGAAACCACCAGCCGTGGTGAGTGTGGAGAGTAATCTCACACAGGGAAAATTGCCAGGAAATGAGAAGATGTAAACAAGGGAGAAGGTAGAAAATAAACAGAAGTCATTCAAGCGTCTATGGCATCTCACCATACTCTATTAAAAGTATACTGGCTGTTTTAGTTCCGATTTCAGCAGATACTCTCTTATTTGGCAAGAAATGACTTATATTCCAAAAGTCATCCTTTTTTTTTTGCAGTCATACATCAAGTCGGGTAAATACTTTTGTTAGTGTTGAAAGGAGGAGAAGAGACTGTTAGATACTTAAATTAGTGGGTGGGCATTATGTTTGATTGACAGCTGAGCTGGCCGCCTGGGTAGACTAATGTCTTATTAGCAGTGGTATTAAAGAATCAGAACGACACCACTGATCATCTTAACTGATTGATGTTGACCTTAGGAGAGAAATTCATAATCTGTTGTTCGTCTTTATTATTTAATTTTGTTTCTTTTTTAGTATGAACATGCTATATACCCAAAATAGATTTAGTATGTATAGATTTAGGCAGGCTGTTCTCATCCACTATTCATATGTGTTCCTATGAAAAGTAATGCACCAAAATTCGTAGATATCCCATATAATGTGTAGTAGTATAGCAGTATAACCTATGTATTCTGGAAAGCTGCAATCATGTGACCAATGCACTGATAGTAGTGAGAAGGAAGTGGTCCTGATTTGTCCAGTAAGGAGGTAGGTTGGGGTGGTGGATGGGTCTCTGGTGTTCGGAACCGTTGGAACTTAGAGTGAACTCTGAGTCATTAAAAGGCACGTCCTCACCATGTTTCTTTTCCTTGATAACTTAATAATACAAGTCACAGAGTTCTGTTCAAAATGGCACGTTGAGCTACCTCTGTGGGCATTACTGTCAGGAATACAATGGAATAAGGCAAGCGGCTTCTTTTCTTTCTAAATTGCTGTGGTTTGCCTGAAACAGTGCAAATATGTTTCTACTTCCAAATACCCAGGACCACCTGCTATGCTCTTTTGGTTATTACATGACATATATACATGGCTTCACATCATGCGCAGTGTGCACGTCTCCAGAACATGCATTGATCATTTTCTGTGAATCCCTTGTGCTTGCACATATCCACTCAGTATGCAAACTACAAACTTCTGACTACCTTACAGAATGAATGTCAGCCATAAATAGTATCTGCCAATCTGCCCAACATATTGGGCAACATATTGTATATATGCTGTGACCCTGCTCTGTAGGTTGCATACATCCTAGCCAGCGTGTTTTCTCCCTTCTCATTTCTCTTGTATCTACTGTAGATTGGAGGTCTGTCTGGATGACTGAAGTCTACAAAGAACTGCAAAATAGCATTGTCTGCTGTGCTCAGCTCCTAAAGAGACCTAAAGCATTGGCTAGAGTGTTTTGGCAGACATAACACACATCCTTTCATTCCACCTGGGTATTATAACTTCCCCCCTGTGCACGTCCCTTTTGAAAAACCCCAGACTTCAATTATCCATCCAGCATTGGCAAGGTATCAATGATGAACCCAGCAGTGGCATCCGCAACTTTCCGCGCTGTTCTTTAATGATGAATAGATGCAGATTATATTTCTTTTTGTGTTATTTTTTCTCTGCTGTCACCCTCACCTAAACCCCCACCACCAACCATCAAGGTAAAAGAAGGTGTCTTGTTGAAATCCCTCCCAGCTCAGAGCGCTGCCTAATCTTGAGTTAGTGGTTGTGGGGATGCAGCATTGACAGGCGTCTCTCTCTCTCTCTCTCTCTCTCAGTCTCTCTGTCTCTCTCTCTCTCTCTGTCTCTCTCTCTCTTTCTCTGTAGCTTTTGGCAGACTCCCCTCTTAGTCTCCAGGTTTAGCAGCAGAAAACGGCGAGATGCTTCAGCGTACTTACCACTATAACAATCAGGGGGATGGTGGGTGTGGGGGTAACGTTGCAGGAGGTTTTGCAGCTGAAAATACAGCATCCGCTGCCTTTGTTGGGCGATAAGGGTGGGGGGGTGGAGGGATACATGCACACAAGGAGCGATCTTGGGAGCTGAACAAATCTGAGAACGGCATTATGGGTTGGTAAACACGGATGCCATAAGGGGCTGCAGGATTTGCCGTTTTCCCATTTTCCCTTTTTTTTTTTTTTTTGAGGGCTGGAATACGAGGCACAATGTCGAGATGGAGGTGGTGTGAGTGGAGAAATGGTATAAGACAGACAAAATGAAAGGCAGGAAAAGAAAGAAATGGAGAAAGGAGACAAGAAAGTGAACGGGTGGAAGTGGAAGTAAAAGGTGAAGAAAAAGGCATGAGAGATACGAAGGAAGAGCAGAGAGGTATCCAAGCTCATAATGAGAGTTGAATTCAGTGCTCCTCATTACCCTTTCACTCACCTCCAGACCCACTGGGTGATACTTCTCTGTGGATTTGAGTTCTCCAGCTCAAAGGTTTGGCCTCAGGTTGTAGCTAGTTGTCACAAAGCTTTTTTTTTTTTTTTTTTTATTTCAGGTAAATAACCAGTAACATACTTTATTTCTAAATAGGTTTACACAAACAAGGAATTTTCTCTGGTGTTTTGGTGCCTAGAGAAGACAAATAAATAAAGAGTTAAAAAATAGTAATAATAAAAAATATGATAAAAACATGAAATATTTAAAAACATGTACAATGTTTTTTTTTTTTCAAAGATTATTTTTTCGGGCTTTTTTGCCTTTAATGTGTAGGACAGAGTGAAATGGGGTGAAAGAGAGAGCGGGGGGTGACATGCAGTAAATGGTTGCAAGCCAGACTCGAACTTGCGACCACTGCGTCAAGGCATCGCCTCTGTACATATGGCGCCAGCACTATCCACTACGCTACCGACACCCAAATGCAATTGTTTAAAGTGAAAGAGCTAAGCAGTAATATGCAGAAATATATTTTAGACAAGCAAAAGTTACAGTATTAGGACTACAAAAAGAATATGCAAGGACTACAAAAAGAATATGCAAAGTACAGAGATACTACTCCAAAAAGATGTTTGTTTTTTAAATTTTTTTAATTTAAAAGATGTGTGTTAATGTAATGCATGTAGACAGATGTGAAGATATTAAAGCAACAGCACACACACACAGCTATTCAATACAGTTGGGATTAAGTGTTGACAGCTGATTTTGTTGACTCATCACTATTTCTCTAATGTACCTGGTCATGGACATTCCACATCCAGATATGACATGCAAGGTACTCTGGGTGAGTTGGTTGTTGACATTCTGGATTTCAGCCTGTTACATACATTGTCTGTTTTCAAAATACACTTCCGTTTTCACAGGAAATGTACAGTCTGCATTCAGTGTCTACACACTGCTAGCTCAATATTGTAGTTATGATTCCCTGTTGTGATTCCCGTACCACCCGCTCTCATTGACTGGTTTTCCTTCGTGACCCACTCTTAACCGATGTAGAGAAATAAAAAGCACAAAAAATAGTTTCTTGCGCTGCCACAGTTGCATCCACTATCAAGTGCAGGAATGAAATTTAAAGGGAAAGTTATCGCACTGTGATATTTTAAGATTCAGTTAAAAAAGATGGTGCTGCTAAATTCGACCAGTATTAACTGGAAGTACAAAACTTTTTTAGAGAATAAATAAATAACACAGTAGCAATAATGAAACATTAAGAAGTTAGCAGCAGGCAATGACATTAAGCAGTGATAGGCTTGTTTAAACAGATATGTTTTGAGGTTGGATTTGAAAGTGTCCAGGGATTGATTAATTCGGATATCAGGTGGGAGGGAGATCCAGAGGCCGGGGGCCGAGCGGCTGAAGGCTCTGGACCCCATGGTGGTCAGGCGGGCTGGAGGGACAGTGAGGCTGATTGAGGAGGAGTATCTGAGAGTCCAGCTGGGTGTGTGGATGTGGAGGAGGTCAGTGAGGTATGGACGAGCGAGGTTATGGATGGCCTTGAATGTGAGCAGTAGGGTTTTGAATTGGATGCGGTATTGTATGGGAAGCCAGTGGAGTTGATGGAGGACAGGAGTGATGTGCATTTTGGACCAGTTGAAGTTTATGGATGGATTTGAGGGGGAGACCAGTGAGAAGAGTGTTGCAGTAATCCAGACACGAGGTGATGAGGGAGTGGACCAGTATGGCGGTGCTGCTGGGTGTGAGGGCGGGACAAAGTCAGTTGATATTGCGAAGATGGAAATATGCAGTCCGGGTGACGTTATTGATGTGGGTTTGGAATGATAGAATACTGTTCAGGATGACACCCAGACTCTTAACCTGAGAGGACGGGGAAACAGTGGAGTTGTCTATGGAGTTCGAGAAACTACTATCTTTTGTGAGGGTGTGCATGAACATGAACAAATGTTGGTGGTGTTACACATATACTGTACATTAAACATAACACTTCCGATGCGTGTTGTTTTAAGAGTCAATTTTATTCATCCAGGGAGCTACCAGATATTTTGTTCATTATGAAAATCAAATAAATTAAGTTGCTTTAAATAGCCTTATTTAATAGTATTTTATAAATAGCTTTATTGTATTTACTTATTTATTTTAAGCGTATTCAATTCAGTCCATGACATTTAACACTTCTTTGCCAGTTTTTGTCAGCGACATCACTGTGGCAGAGATATACTAAAAGAGGAGGGTCCCTATTGCTATATTCATGTGAGGTGGTTTTCAGACAAAAGGACTTGTGATTATAACTCTGCTTGCTTGTCTCTGCATTTTTCCGGTGTTCAGAGGCTGAACCTGAAGGCAACACAAGGGATGCTGTGTCAACTTCAGCCTGTTACATGTACAGTTTGCTTACAGTCTCTTTTAAAATAAACCCACTACATGGGTACAACACCGCAAATTCATGTTTTTTTTTCCTTCAAATGCACGTGGTTGGGCAGGGGTAAGCAACCTGTGGATCTGGAGCTGCATCTTTAGCCTCTCTCCAGTGTCCCTATGTGGCTTTTACCAAAAATTATATGGAGATGAATAACAGTTATTTTTTTAACATTTTTATTTTATTTTTTTCATTGCTATAGGCCTAAAGTGATTTTTCAGTTTTTAAAATGTGCAACCAATTCCGTGAAAAAAAAAGAAAAAGTTTTAAGTTCTTTCAACTTAAGTATGTGTCATACATCTATGATCTGGTCACTTCTCCAAAAGTTTAGTGAACCTTAATAGCAGTGGCCAGTTAGCGGTGGAGTCTCCCTCGCTAGGGTAGCTATTGATTCCAAATCCAAAAAAGAAAACATCTCAGAGGAAATCAGAAAACTTAATAGTGAGTGGACAGATTTCTATGCCTTCACTGCTAATGCTGCTCGCTTTAAGAAAAAAATAATCATAAATAGCCAACTGCAGAGTAGCCACCTTGTGCTAAAACATATTAATGAATGCTCATTTCAAACTATTTGTGATATTGATAGGCTAATTTAGACCTGATAGACTGTGTTACTTTTCTTACAAAGCACAAATATATATTGCAGCTCCACACAAATTTAAAAAAAAACAATAAAAATTATGCTAAAAATTGCTCTTTTGACAGCAAAGGTTGCTGACCTCTGGGTTAAAGCAACAAGAGCATGTGGTTGAGTTTAGGAAAAAAGATAAGGGTTTGGCTTTACAGTCTTACAGGAAGGGAACACCGGCCTGGGTGAAAATCGGTGGTTGATGGACCCATCCACCACTCCTCCCACCTGCCCTACTTGGACTTCTGCCACTTTAACTTTCATTGTTGTCCTGCCGGATGTTGCCGGGCGCCGTTAAACGATGATGGTGCTGCAAATCATGCTGATGTGAAAGGACAGCTTTTTTTTTTGTCAGTTTCTGACACCAGAGGTCACTGACCAATTGCCGGATTTCGATGAGAGATGAGGTGCTTTGACAGACTTTTCTTTCCAGCTGGTATTTTTCAAATCTTGTTTCCTTCAAATGTACCATTAGGAGATATCTGGTCTGCATTTCCCCATCATGCAGCAGTAAAGGCCACATCATGTGCTTCCTTCTTTTCCTGTGGCATGGTGTTATTAGTCCAGGTGCAGTGTGGATTTTACAATGACTTTATGTTTACAACTGTTGGCTCATGTCACAAGGTCACAGTGTAGTCCGAACAGACAAGAACTAAAATTCTGCAGAAATCAAACTGCAGGTGTAAACACAGCATTAAAATATTTAAGAAATTGTGATTTCAGCTGTATAATCCTCTGCATGTTGTCTTTTATACATTATTACCTTGATGTTTAAAGGTATACGGAGAAGATTTGAAGACGGGTCAATCTGTGTGCATCCAGAAGTCTTTCATCTGCAGAGCTTTTGTCTGCTGTGATCTTGATTTGTTCTGGTCTCTGTCTTCACTTGGATCTTGTTTAAAGCTGGTCTTAGAAATGACTTGATATTCCTCTCCAGATATGCGTCTACAACAAGTTTAAAGCATGTATTTGGACTAGTAAGAAGAAGCACATAACAGCTGCATCCCTGCCAGTATTCTGTGTTTTGGCTTGAGGGAAAGGAGAACTCTCACCCTGCCGTCGGCTGCTCGGTGGAGATAAAAGATTTCGAGTGTTTTTACCTGCGTTTGTCTCTGCCGCTCTGTATCTGGGAATTACACCAGGGAGCTGGTCGATAACGCCACTACAATCAGGCTCGCCACAGTGAGTAGCATGTTCTCCTTTCAGGGCTGTCACAGAGGAAAGACAATGCAGCACACCTGTAGGCTCCACTGAGAGCTTCCTCTGTTTTATTGTCAGCTCAGCGCGCTGGGACCGAGGCGTGAGCTGCTGCTGGATACTCTCTTACATCGCACTAAAAAGACTATAGACAATCTCTCTGTAAGATGTGTTGCATGCTTGCTCATGTGTTTGATGCAATCATGCAAAATGGAAGTCCTGCTGTCACATATAAACATGATATTTGGCTAAACAATAATGTTGATGGTGAAGGTTCACCTGGTGGTCTTCCTCAGCAGATGGAATTTGCTTGTGGTCAAGCAGATCAGTTGTTATCTCATGAATAACTGTAATAAAAGTCAGTGGAGCTTCAACTAGAACTGCAGTGGAGCTTTTATAAAACAGCCTCCAGAGTGACTAAATCCTAAAATGCTGGTTTGGTGCAAAACAGAACTTTTCCAAAGCAATGACGTAAGCCAGCCCCGTGTGCCAGTTGAATACACAACAGAGTTGATGTCATTGAATTGGATTTGATTTTGATTTTGATTGAATTTGGATTACGTCAGATTATTTCAAATTAAGAATTTTATCACAGTAGCTGGGGAATGGATGCTGGTCAATATGTAGTTCTTATAGGCCACGATTAAATACTAATTTCGTACTCGTTCCATCATCTGACAACACAAACTGAGAAGTATGTAAATGAGAACAGCTATATGGTTAATTCAGCTGCATTAAAACACACAGAAAGCCGGGCACTGTGTGGAGGTGTAACTGTCTGTGTGTTGAGCCTCACAGGCGGGAGCTGTGTGACAGTAAAACAGTGTGTAAAAATGTGTAGGTTTCATATGTTTCATATCAACGTCTCTAAAGTTCTGGTATATAAACTGACTTTGTCACTGAGAGTTGGAGGGGATGGTGGATGGCCCGACACCTAAGCGAGACGCTAAGCTTCAGACCACTGTTTTAGACCAACAAACAACAAACCCAGTTGTTTTTTAGCAAGTCATCGCTGCTTTTTATCCACCAAACTTTTTTTCTTTGTTTTGTTTCAAACCAGGTATTTTAAGCTAAAACATTATCTTGTCTTAACTATAACGCATCTGTTTCAACACATCTGCTATATTATAATGTACAAATGTAACGTATCTGGGGTTTGGAGAAACATACAATGCTTAAGTTTATTGTAGCGACAATGCTGAGCTGAGAGGACTACTTTCTGTCATCTAACTTTTTATGCGATTCAGTTTTTAAAAGTCAGCATAACTGATGATACAGCCAAGATGTCATTATTCTGTCCTCACGTTGATTTTGTTAGAAGACATAACGTCTGTGGGAAAAAAACCCAAAATGCAATAAAAAATTGCTGCCCGTCACACTCCTCACCAGATGTTAGCTGTGATATAGTTTTGTTATTTGCCAGCTAACCAAAAGTAGTTGTAATCTGATGTTGCACTGGGAAGCTCCCAGGAGTGAATGTGTGATCAGGGTGTTCCTGAAAAAGAGTGGTACCCTTACAATGTCTTCTCATAGAATGGCTCAAATGATATCCTGTTCAAAATGCATGGACAACAGTTTGTATAATCTCCTATGAATGTGCGTCCCATGAATGATGTTACATCCTTAATGTACAGTTACGTAATTAACGTGAAGTTACAGTGGTTAGGTTAAGGCAATAAAAGTTACTGTGGTTGGGTTTAGGGAAAGAAACATGGTGGGGACGTGCCTTAAAATGACTCAAAGTTCACATGGATCCGAACATGCGACTCCAGGGGAAAGGCCCTGGCAAAAGTCTGGTATTTTGTGACCATCCACCAACCCAACCTGCCTGCTTACAAGCATTTAGGCCTGCTTCCTTGTTTACTGCTCTCAGAGCATTGTTCACATGACCACAGCCCTTCAAAATGCGTGGGCTTTGTACAAAGTTGGGTGCATTGCTTTTTGTGGGAAAACACATGAAAAATTTGTGAGCACAGCCTGACCCTTGACAATATTTCTCTGGTTAATAAAGGGTTAAAAATCTGAGTACTACAGTTAGAAATAGAACCCATCCTGAAGTGTGACATCAGACTCTGGAGTAATGATCTTAGCAGAAAAGCAACCTGTTTGATACTGTATGTTATCTTTGAGTAAGTATCAGACATCAGCTGGTCACAAGAGCATAATTTCACTTTCACTGTTTAAGTTTGATTTTATTACTAAAATCTATCTAACTGTCAAAACTGTGATGAAAGAGGAGTTGAGAATGTAGATATGCGCAGCTGGGTCGCCTTGATTTGGTAATGTGTGCTCACAACAATAAGATGCGCATCAGCCAGTGCTTTGTGGACTTTGTTCTGAGTTTCTCCTGCTTGATTCAGCTAATTGACTGGTAGACACTGGTATTTGACTAAAAACTCAAATATTACTCCCTCAATACTAGAGTGCGGCTAAGACCAAACCAAACGGTCAAGACCTGCAAAAAGCTGTGTAACGGGTACAAAATGTAACATATATATATATACATATAAATTCATGGGTACAGGCACAAGTAAAAATGAGCTACATGTGGGCGGGCAGGTGGTCAGCACAAAAATAGACTTTTTTAATTTTCAGAATAAAACCAGTGTAAAAGATGTGCAGTATATTTGTAATAATGTGACATTTAAATCACTATTATCAAACCTCAATTCCTTTGAAAGTTATTTTGAGTCACATACGTCACTGACGTGGAGGAACTCTGGTGACAAAACTTTGCAGCCCAAGGATGAGGTGGTAGTCTGCATCGAGTTCAAGACACCCAAGGAGAATCCTTTTGAGGTTTTATGGTGGTGGGAGGAGCATGCTAAAATGTTTCCTAGCCTCCTAATGGTGGGTAACAGGTTGGTTCTGGTACTGAGCTGTACGGGTATGGGTGGGTGCAGGTTTTCAAAACCAGACCCCCAACCTGTTGCCTACTAGGCCAGGTCACATGTATTTGAAGGTGTGTCTGCATCCTACTTTGTCTGACAAAGAGTATGTAGCTGGAAACGTCACCTCAGAGGTAATTTAATTAAATATTTATGGGAGCAGGTTCTAGTGTACAGTCTCTATTTTTTGTCTCTTATAAGATCTCTCATCCAGCAACTTTTTGGATGTGCATGCTTTTGTAAACTTTGATGGAAATAAACCCCAGTACTGAAGAGGAATTAGCCCAACACAGGCAGAAGATCCTTCTTTTTTAGGCTGAAATCAAACATTACTTTTTAAATATTTGTCTGAATCGGGCCCAACCTGGCGGGTCCCGTTAGGTTCAGGTTGCATATTCACATTGCGTGTAAATCTCTCTTTCTCCTAAAAGACATCTTAGGTACCTGCTGTTCTTGTGGCACATCAGTTGGCCTCAATATTTATTCATTTATTTATTATTCTGTAGTTTGCAATTGCTCTGATGGGATTAATAATGTTGTGTTGTGTCTCTGTTTATCATCCAACTCAATGATGGAGATTCTTCTTTGATCATAAATTCAATCTCACTGAATTTCTCCTTTTCCCCAAAGAGCTGCTGAGCTGAAAACAAACTTTATTGTCCTCAACAGACATGCAGAGTTCAGAACATGGACAGTGTGAAACAGTATGGGATATATTTTAATGATGTGTACGCTGTAACACACTATTTTCCAGAGGTGAGAGGAATGCAACTTTTGACTTTGCCATTTTAGACTACACACCTACACAGCGTGTATAATGGCATTGCATACCAGCAAACAAAATGAAAATCATTTTTCACTGTATTGTTGCTTCCAAACTTGTTGGTGATTGCAAGCAAAAGATACAAGTTCTCTGCTCAAATGAGTTCCCGCTCATTTTGTCTTCAAAACCTTCCTTTATTCCCTCCTGCTCTGCCTTTTTATTCCACTTTAAATGGATTTCATCTTTTCTTTCTACCACTATAATCATCCCAAAAAAGCTTGCAACTTGTGAACTTGAGGAACACTAAATCCCCCTCCTCCTCCTCCTCCTCCTCCTCCCCACACACACACACATTCACACATACACACAAACAGTGGCTGGGATCTTAGGCATTCACAGGCTGATGATTCCGATAATCCGAGTTCAAATACAATTCCTGGATCACAGGATTTAAATGACATTATATAGAAATTAGATTTCACATCTAGAGCAACTGAACCTCCCCCGATCCCATCTCTTTCTAATTACGCTACTTTCCCCTGAATCTGCACCAGACTCTTTCTTCTTCTTCCCTTTTTGTTCATTCTGCTTGAATACAGGCTGGGATATTCTTTAGCGGCACAATGCATCTATTACAATACAAAGTAACCCAGGAGCTGCTATATATTCCCAATGATGGCTCCCCTGTGAATTGGCTGTGTGTTTGATTCATGGTGGGCCGCAGTGTTACAGAAAGCAAGGGGTGGGGGGCTCTCCAGTCATCTACCTGTAACTGACACAGTGAATATTTACAGGAAGGAGGCCCAGTTCAACTGAATTCATTTGAAATCAGTCTTGGAAAGTGTTTGAAACTGGAATCATAAAGGTGATATCAGTAATATGACTTCCACTAATGTCCTATAGAGTGACACAACTCTCACCTTTGGTGTTACATTATCCACATTATGAAAACACTAAAAAGTGAGACAAGACTGCACATCAGTATGGAACGCCGAATGGACAAAAAACATCTAATTGGACGTAAGACGTTAAATTTGTACCTCTTAAGACGACAGAAAATGCCGTGTCTTAAAGGGGCAAAAAGCGAAATCGTTTCACCGCTAGGTTTGCTGTTGTGCACTGCCTGTAGACCAAAACAAAGTGTGTCATGAGCCACTCCTCCCTCTACCTCTGCTCTCCACCCCCCACCCCACTCGCCTTGTCTGTGCAGCCGAGCACCGCAGCATCTCCACGGACTATTACATCCAGACGGTCCCGGTGTTTCTTCCGCAGGCTCCACTTCACTCAGCTGCCCGATATACCCGCTGCTTCTTCCCACATTAACCTGAATAACAAACCAGGGCTCGGTGCTCCGGTTGGATCCAAACGGAGAGCCGGGGCTAACGTTAGCTGGGAAGCTAGCGGAGGCTAACTGGCTGTGCTGGCAGCTGAGTGAAGTGGAGCCTGAGGAGGAAGCACCGGTTAGCCCCGGTTTCACTACAGGCAGATTCACTCGCCACAGGGGCGAGGAAATAAAACCTAAACAGCCAACTTAGTTTGGCTTAGTTTAGCAGTTAGCGATGTCTTTCACTCACTCTCGGTCTCTGCTGTGTTTAGCTATTTCCCTGCTTTCCTGTTAGCGTTAGCACTAGTCGGCTGCCACGCTAACGTCCCTACTCTTCTCTGTGAGCCAGAGCCGTAAGCCCGCGAGCCCGCCAGGCTCACGGAGAAGAGTAGGGACGTTAGCATTAGCACTAGTCGGCTGCCATGCTAACGTTCCTACTCTTCTCCATAAGCCCGTGAGCCCGCCACGGCTCCGGCTCACGGAGAAGAGTAGGGACGTTAGCGTTAGCTCCTGGAATTAGCACCAGAGCTACTACGCCTACTGGAGTAACTTACAGCTATGGAGCGCTTCTACCAGCTCTTCTAGTCACTGAGCCTCGCCTCCATCTCAGCAAATATATTACATTTATTACAGGTACCATCATCATTGAAGTAGGCAGGGAAATAGTTAAACACAGCCCGCCAGGCTGCCCGCCGGGCTACATTTTACAATGCTAATTGCAAATGTTAGCTGGGCTGCCGGGCTACTCACCTAACACAACCGTAACGCCTGACCCATTGCTGGGACAGAGCCCCTAATAACTCAAGCTCCGGACATTAACCCATGCTACGATTGTAACATTAAATTTAATTGAATCGACATAGTGACATGTGCCTAATGTTACTGTAACACTAATTAAAACAGACATTTGACTCTATGTTGTTACTTAACGTTACCTGTCCAGGAGAAGAAGAGCTAGCTCTGAGTCAAATTGTAGTCCCTTTAGCTCTCGTAGTGCTCTCCACCTTGGAAATGCAAGGCCAATGTTAATCCGAGTTCTGTCCCTTTTTTAATAGCAATTTTTTAATTCCTTCACTCTAGAAATGATGAATTTCGCTTATTGCTCCTTTAAGATGTTGTACCTCTTAAGACTACAGAAAATGTAATTTAATTAGGTGCTACCACTATTTCTGAGGGGGAAACCCTTCTGAGGGCCTAAATACAAGAATCTTTGCAAGAGAGAAAACAATTCCCCACTCAGCCTACCTTGTAGCCTTTGAATTGAGGTTAATGAGAAATAATATTAATTTATGGTGACATTATGAACAGTGTGCAGTTTTAGTAGGTTACTGGTTTTGTGACATATAGGGTATTTATGTGTATCTGCCCACTAAATTGTGACATTATTTTATGCATATGATATCGATTTTGTATCTTTACAGATACCATACAGATTACCCCGATTCAATTTAAAGCAGAACTGAACTGAGTAAAGGCACGAGAGCAAATCTGGGTATATAAATGGTTGGTTCTTCAGTTGGCAGTTACACCTAGAGTAAAGCCAGAGATATTGGATAAAGGAGATACCCCACCGTAGGCTTATCCAATGTTAAGAAAACGGTTAGTCTTCCTGTCTCCTACAGGGGCGTGGCGCTGACGTCACTGAATCAGGAAGTGAGCTGAGTGGGGTATCTCGCTTTATCCAATATCTCTGGTAAAGCTACTGAAGACCAGCAAAATCACCATTTGTTTTCATTTATTCTTTCAGGTGGGTAAATGTCACCTAAGCACCTTCAGATTTTAGTAGAGTACTCTTTATGGATAACTTGTTTAGATAGTTTGTATTGTGCTTCGTGATGTTGTTTGAGGGAACTGTAACGTAAGGTAACTGCATACGAGTAGATGCAACCGTCACTAATGCTGGCGTAGTTCCTCAGGGATTTGAGCTGTTATTACTTTCATTTTGACAATCTAACCCGTGACAACACATTAGCTACGGTTGTAAGGACTGTAACTGTTGGTAGCTGTTGTTGATTTTGTTTAAATATGCTGAATTATAATTTTATGGGTTATTGTTTGTCGGCCGATTGAGCTAAGCTAACTAACGCTAACGTCAGCTGTCACTTGTTACCATAGCAATGGTAAACATTCACATATGGGCTAAGTGCCATACCTGCAAACACTCCCGATTTACGAGGGAGTCTCCCTATTTTTAACCCTTTCTCCTGCCCTGCTCCCGATTGGTAATTTCTCCCACTATTCTCCCGATTTCATAGTGATATGAGTCAAATTGGTGTTTCGTGTGTCGTAGTACCTGGCAACCCAAACTAAACGGCACCGCCCGACGTGCTGTTGTGACTGCACACATTCAAGCTCACGTCCATGCCCAAGCTTGAGGTGGAACATTACAAACTGAAAATTAATGAAACGGCTCCCAAAAAGAAGAAGTATGCATCGAAATTTCAGCCTGCTTGGTGCCAGACCTTCTCTTTTCTAGTCGCTAGCCATGTCAGCAAGTACTACGCATTTTGCAAGCTATGTCGGGCTGACTTTAGTCTGACTTCAGCAAAGGTGTTGCAGACATGTTTCCTGACTCTGCAATTGCTCAGAAATATGCATCAGGGAGAGCCAAGACTACACAGCTTGTGAAAGGTAAGATCCGTGATTTTTCGTGTGTATTTTTTTTTATATGTTGCGAGTAGACCATTCCAACCGTTACCCCAGAAAATCTCCCTCTTTTTCACAGCCCAATGTTGGCAGGTATGAAGTGCAGAGTGCAAAATCAAGCTTCATTGTAAATATAGTTAAGATACATTGTGTTTGACACAGGATGTGGGATTTTAGTAATTAGTAAACTTTTAGAAAAGAGCTTAAATTGTAATACCATTTAATTTATTGTAATATTTGGGATTATATATATTGTTTTCTATAAAATATACTAGTCATAAGAATTGTAGATCAATGAATGAGTTTTAATACCTTTTGTGATTTTTATACAATACTGTGATTGTTACCCTATATTGTACATGGTTCTAAGCCAGATGAGTTGGCAGTTACACCTAGAGTAAAGCTACTGAAGACCAACAAAATCACTGTTTGTTTCATTTACTCTTTCAGAATAAGACCATCCCTCTTTTTAAAAAAAAAAAAAAAAAAAGTTCAACCTGAGTCCAGTGTGATTCGTGGGTGCAACAGTTAGCCTACTTATTGAGAAAAAATAATTGATGATGCCATCATCTAGGCTACCTGTAACAAAAGGCCCACTTCCATCTGGACAAGGCGGGCAGCACTGCGTGTGTGAGGATCATGTTCTTTTATTTCTCTAGTGCCTTCAACACCATACAGCCCACACTTGGCAGACAAGCTATAATCAGTGCAGGTGGGCTCCCCCCGGTGAATTGGATTACGGACTACTTGACTGGCTGACCACAATACAGTAGGCTTCACGACTGTCAGAGAAACTAGTCAGTAACGCTGGAACACCCCAAAGGACTGTGCTGTCTTCCTCACAATGATAAAAGTCAGATACATTCAGTAAATGTACGACCACAGTTGTTGACAAAGTTTCTGGATGCCATTCCTTGCTCTCCTCAGCCATCAGAGTTCAAAATTACCAGCACACCGGCCTCATAGAAATGGACTGTCCCAAATACTAATCATAAGACACGTCACAGGTAAGTAGGTAAAACGTACCCTCTACCAAGAGACCACATGACCACAACGAAGGCATAAGTACAGCCCAACGTAGCCGCTACGTCAAAAGGAGGTGGAGCATGGAAGCCTTACGTCAAAAGGGGGTGGGTATGTTGATGCCAACCAATAGCAACGGACCAAACGTCTTAAGACGTTAAAAATTGACGTTTTGACACGGCATTTTCGTCTTAAGAGGTACAAATTTGACATCTTAAGATGGACGTCGAATTAGACATTTTGGTCCATTCGGCGTTCCATACATTGGACCAATGTATGAGGTTAGCACTGTATCAGTTTTACTATAGATAAATATGGATCAATCAATCAATCAATTTTATTTATAAAGCCCAATATCACAAATCACAATTTGCCTCACAGGGCTTTACAGCATACAACATCCCTCTGTCCTTTGGACCCTCACAGCGGATAAGGAAAAACTCCCCAAAAAAA
>NC_065507.1:38419987-38455324 GCF_006386435.1 Epinephelus moara | reverse complement strand
AGGCTCTGGCTCCTGATCTACTTTTGGAGACTTTAGGGACCACGAGTAACCCTGCGTTCTCAGAGCGCAGTGTTCTGGTGGGATAATATGGCACTATGAGCTCACTAAGATATGACGGAGCTTGACCATTTAGAGCTTTATAAGTTAACAGTAGGATTTTAAATTCAATTCTGGATTTTACAGATGCCATCTGTGATGTCATCCAAAGAAATATATATGTATTTGCCACTGATCAGCCCCAACATTAAAACCAGGTGAAGTGAATAACATTGATTATCGCGTTACAATGCAGAGCTCTGTTAGCACTTGCCACTTAACTTGCACCATCCACCCAAACACCCTTGCAGACCAAATACAACCCCTAATGGCAGTGGCCCTCCCTGCTGTACATTATTAAGTAGTGGATACGTTGACATTTTACATTTCAGCAACCCACAAAATACACTTGGTTAGGATTTAGAAAAGAAAAATGTTTTCACTTAAAATGTCCAGTTTCGATGGCACAGTCTCGACTGGAAACGCAGTGTCTCAGTAAAAAACAGCCACTTGACTTGGCACTATCTCTGGTGGAAAAACGATGAGTTGCTTGAAAACACACATGCATTGTCTGTTTTCAAATACACTTCTGTTTTTACAAAAAGGAACAGTTTCCATGCAATTGTTTTTTTCATATCAAAATAAACACACTATATCAGTACAACTTCATGTTTTTTTTCCAAACACACATGGTTATGTTTTGCCTGCGCACACACACATGGTTGGGTTTTAGGTTTAGGAAAAAAGAACAGGGCTTGCCTTTACAATCGTGATCACCAGTCTCCTGGGTTAAAGTCAATGGTTGCTTTTGTTACTTTTGTTGTAACATGTTTCTCCCTGCATCATGCCGACATGAAAGGATGGCTTATTTTGTCAGTGTCTGATGCCAAAAATCACTGACCAAGCACCAGTTTTCGACAACTTTGGGGTGAAACCAGGTTGGTTTGGTATGTAAATAGCCAGATTTAAAGATGAATATTATCGTTCTAACATCAGCATTGGGCTTGGAACCCCACCCACCCACATCCCCAGTTCCTATCCATCAGTCACTATCAACTATTTCAGTGTTTGTCATGAGAGGAGCGTGGGACTGTGTACTGTGTGTGACCAGGCAGAGATGGGCCCAGATAAAAGGATTCTGCCAAGTCCTGATTAGATCTGCTCCCATGTTTGTCTTCCAGTATCAGGGATTACATGATTTATTAGAGTGTGTTGGGGATGTGTGTTGCAGGGTGCTAGCTCTCCCACCTACGCCCTGTAGGGGAGTGCATTCCAGCAAACTCCATGCAAATGAAGTTTCTCTTCCTCTTTTTGGTGTGCTTCTGTAGTTTGTTTAACTCTCTGCTCCCCAGCTGAAGCGCCTCCGGGTGACTCTGATAATTTTCTCCATTAATGAGCTCCATGATTGCAAATAAGCAGCGAAGAAACAGCAGATCGATGAACTGCCAAGCGTGAGATTGATTTGTGTAATATAGGCCAATTTACTATATACGGTAACTTTTTTATGGAAGCTGGAGAATGCTGCATTATTTTTAACACAGACTACTTCATCATGTTTGCCTGCAAATACATTTGTGTGTCCAGTTTTCAGTATTTATCGATAGGGTAGAGATATATGCCAATATGCCAATTTAATAAATTAAATCATCAAACAGTAATTTGGCGGCCCAGCAATAACTCCAAGGACCTCCTCAGGGTCGTGGACTCCCTGTTTAAGGGTCTAAACTAAAGTTAGCCTGATAAAATAAGCAAATGTTGTTTTTTTATTAAATATCAGATCAGCCAGTGTTGTCCACCTTCACTGCAATGCATGTATTAAACTTGTTTGGATACATATTTATAACATAATGAGTATAAACAGAGCTTTACTTCCCCATTGTCTTTGTTTGTCAACCTTGGGGTCAGAGCCCCATGCTGGGTCAGCTGAGGTCTTGAAAAAATATATATTTGCTAGGTGTAGAATTCATCATTAATCTATTTAAAGTGGTCTTAGTTCTCAACATACAAAGTAACACATGGGGTGTGGATTTTGAGAGCAATTTCAGAGTCTTTCCCAACAAGACTTGAATGCTGTATAGGCCAAATCATTTCATATGTATTTTTTTGACATAACAGTGGTTTAATTGAATTTTAGAATCAGCACAAGAAAATAACAGTAATCATCAATGATGAAAAATTACAATTTACATACAAATCGTAGATTCTGATATGGCACTTCTTTGTATTATTTTTTTTTAACTGTTATTATTTATCTGTATTGCATGTGGGGTTGTGGGTGTGAGCATGCGTGCATGTGTGGATGTAATGCTTTTAGAAGGTGCACCGCAAATATAGTTGTACAAGGTGCAATGAAAAGAGAGGCATTCTATTCTATTCTAACAGCTACTGGCAGCTTAACCACTAAAACTTGACTGACCTGCTGAGCTTTATGTTTAAAGGCCTGAACATACTCGGGCGGAGCGTACGCGGAACGGACTCCGCGGAGGTCCGCGCGGACTCAAAGTGGACGTCCGCAAGCCCTGTGCGCGCAAAGCTCAGATTTTACGACCGCGCGGACTCCGCTCCGCGCACCAGTGACTGCTCTGCATGTATTTTTCACATCGCAGGGATTTTTCACGGACATTTTTACAGGAAACTACAACGCGGAAGTGCGCTCGACTATGGAAGCCCGAATGACTGCGGACATTCCTCGCGGAGTCCGTTCCGCGTATGTTCCGCCTGAGTATGTTCGGGCCTTAAGTCTTGTGGAGAACTTACAGCTTCAAACACTTTAAAAAGTTTGGGAAATGTATATAAATTGATGCTCAGGAAATTTACAATATTTCCACTTGAAAAATATCCTGTCTTTGGTTTGAATAGTTTAGTCAGAGTTAACATCATAGCTTCAATATCACTGCGATGATATTTACTGTATGATGCAGGCAGACAGAGTGGGATAAGACAACTCATAACCCTAAAGGTACTTAACAAAATGGGGAAAGCTGTATGTCATTTGGATAAACACTATATTTCAGTATCATTATTTTTAACCAGCATTAATGTGTTTAAAAAGCCAAAGGTTTGTTGAAATGGTAACTGCGACTGTAACTTGAATGAGTGGGCACTGACCAGAATCTGTGTTTAGCCTACTACATAGAGATAAAGGAGAGTCTGCATAGTCACATCTGATCTCCAATAGCTCATCTTCCTCCGCCTCCTCTTCCTCGTCCTCCCTCGGGGCTCAGCTGGACGTCCTAAGCGGGGGTCAAGGTGGGTGCTGTTGCTGCTGACCATCAGTCTGCCAAGCCGGCTAATTTACAGCCCACCCTCCTCCACCTTGTGATGTCCAACCTCCAACAAACACCCCCCACCCCCTCAACTATCACAGACACTCTTCCTCTGTGCACTCTCTCTCTCGCACTCTCTCTCTCTGTTTCTCTCTCTCTCTCCCTCTCTCTCTCTCTCTCTCGCTGGCTGGGTGTGAAGACGCCAGCAGCACGCTCCAGTGGAGACAAATCAGACCTTCCCGGCCGTGTCATCGTAAAACATCCCCCAGGAAGGTTGCGACCTCCTCACCCTTTCAACTCATCTGCAGGCATTGCAAGTCAGGAGAGGAGGAGGGTTCTCCATGCAGCAGCATAACTACCTCATCCACATTATCACAAGACAAGAATCAGAAAATGATGTGAAGAGAGAGAGTTCAGCGAAATGCATGGACAGGGATGGAATATGACTAAATTCTCTCCAATAAAGCACTGCATGCAATGCTCTTTAGAAATGTAGAGCAAATGCCAGTTCAATCAGGAGAGACAGAAGAGTGAAGTAAAGATAATATTTAATACAGAATATGAGTGTACAGATTAAAAGATGAATTGTGCAGATTAAGATTAAACAGAAGCCTTTTGCACTTGCACGCCAGAGGGAGAGTTTTTTGTGACTGAGGTACATCTGAGTGGCAGCGAGATAAATCCCCCCATGGAGTCTTGACACTGGTGGAGGTGGCAGTGGCTGCTGACTCTGAGGCTGATGGATGATGAGACGGATGAGGCAGGTGAATCTGAGAAGACTAGGCGGTGATGGGGAGGCGGAGGGTGTGCATAGCTGCAGCATGAAAGAACTAAAATGAACCGAAATGAGAAGCAAAGTTAACGAAGGAGATGTGTCGCTGTGCTATTTGTTAATTGTGAATCACTTGAAAACAACTGATGACTCAATTGACATCCCCGGTCAATGACAGCCAGAGATTGTGAGTAAGCATGTGTGCAACAAGTGAATGGCAGGGTGAGAAACAAAGTCACAGCATAAGCCAGAAAAGTATTGTCTTCCTGACTGAACTTTTGCTCGAGCTTTATTTAGCACATACAGACCTGAGACCTCAGATCCCACAGCCTGGTCAATAATGCACTTTCTATATATTTCAGGCTACATACATACTAATAGGTTTTCATTTTACAATTTAGCAAAAGCAACAATTAGTCTCTGTCCATACTAACACGCCTGAAAACACGTCACGTGACCATTCACATCATGCACATGCTGATATAAAAAGGAAGCAGACTGGCTACTCTGATTGCTTGGTTACAGAAAATACTACAGAGATGGCAAACATATAAAAATAAAGCTGTCTTTGTTTGGATCAACAAAGAGGTGGAACTGTTACAGAAAGTAATACATGAGTATAAGGCAGTCAGGATGGCAGAGAACAGATTGGGAGTCATTGCAAACCAAATACGGCGACCTATTAGAGTGGTACCACTGTTGTTTCAGAGCCTGTTCCCTTGTCGAATAATATTTCTCTCCTGTTAATGCGTAGCACCCCCTTGGTGTTTGGACTTGGGAATAAAGTTTGGCTCAGGTTAAGGGAGAAGGAAATTCATAGCAATAGGGAAACAGTCTTTAACACAACATTAGGTGCATTATCTGTCGCCGGAGGAAACCACGGCAATGAGAAAGGACAACCTGCAAAAGAAGGATGAAATCACAAAAGGTATGTAAGTTAGAACTAGCTATGATGTTTTGGCATCACATGCCATCAAAGCTTTCATCACTGACTGTATCTGGCAACGTACACCATAGCTGGAGATTCTGCAAAGGCTGTTGTTTGTCAAGAAATATTTCCAGCTCTTATATCCCCCTAAAATTACACAATGCATGTTTGGCATGGATTGAATAAACAAGAAACAATCTATGTTGAATTTGTAAATGAGTTTTAAACATGATCTATTTTTGAACTTTGGACAGAGTCAGGCTAGCTTTCCCTCCTGGGTTACATCTTAATACTAAATTGGCTAACCCCGTCCTTCCACACACATTGTTGTAGATATTATGCCAACTTTGGAAATAAGTCAAATAAGCATATTTCCCACTATCTTGAACTACGTCTTTGTTGTTGTAATTATTTTTAGGCAACTGAAAGCACTCAGTTAAGTTGAGAATGTTTTTTTTTTTTACCAAAACCACCATCTTCCACTAACATTAACCAAATAGTAAGTCCTTGTCATTGCCTTTCAAAGTGCATGACCTGGTTAAGATTAGAGGGTTTACAGGGTAACACTGACTATTGGAGACAGCATGTAAAAGTGGCTTTTTGTCATATACAGATGGATTAAGAGAATTATTTGCACATACATCAAGAACGTCACATAGTGTCCTCGTGATATTTACTGGATGTGCAAGATTTCTTGGAAAGGAAGTTTCTGAGTTCTTTGCTTGGTAGTTTGTCCCCATTTTATGCATGTGTATATACAGTTTATATGCAGTGTAAATACAGTGTTTTTTGACATTTTGTTTCTATCTTTGCTGCTAACGATTCAGTGATATTGGACTTTGCTTTCCAACAATCACTTTTAAGGCTCCGCTTTAACTGCTGTCCTCGGTCACACACAGCAACCTTCTTGACTCCTGGAAAGATCACCCCATCTCCTCTCGAACGCATAACACTCACACACACACATACATTCAACCTCATCCAGCGTCAGACTCCCTGTTGCTCTACCCTGATGGAGCCATCAGCCAGAAGCCAGACAGGGAGCAGTTGTCCTCATGGTCTCATCCCCGCTGCAGAGCCTTGACACAGGGAGAGACAAACAATTTGGCCTCCCTCCCACAGTCACAGCTCTGGGAGCCAGCAGGGGAGGCAACAGGGGTTGGTATGAGTGTGTCAGAGAGAGAGAGAAAGAGAGGTCACTTGGTGGAGGTGTATTTCAGTCAGTGAAAAAGAAAAGATATTTCTGAGAGCGGGTGTGTATTCCAACATGGAAAATGTCAGATACAGGCAGAGGGGATCTATTTGCAGCCAAATAGTTTGTTCCATGAATGTTAAGGGGGTTTGCTTTCAACAAGTGGGAAATATTTCCTCTGTATTCTTTGCATATAGACAGGCTCTCTTTTGTCCTTCCCAGGAATAGAGGTTGTGCACATGCAGGTTGTTTGGCCAGCTTTGAATATTACCACAGGCACGGTAAGACTGTGAGGCTTTTGACACAGGGGCTAGGACAAAGGGAAATGGGGTCGTGTGGTGAAATGGTTAATGTGAATCTTAATAGAGGCGGCAATGTCATTATCTCCAAATCCGCTGAGCCCTCTCGACCGGGGGGTCGCGCCGTCGACGACCACTTTACATCCCGAGCGTGTCGGGCCGAGAGACTGGGGGCATGACTGCCAATCCCATCCGGAGGATTTGTGTCCTCCTCCACCAAATTCAGTAAGCGCATGCAGACTCATAAAGGTGTTGAGAATTGAGGAATTTGTCTGGGAGACATGGCCAAAGTCAATGAGCTAGTTTTGCTTTTCAGCCGCAGGACGAGGACAGGGGGTCGAGGCCTTGAGAGGCACCTGAACCCCCCCCCCCCCACCACCCTCCTCTGTCCACTGAAACAGGCCTGGGCAGAGGAGGGCTGGCTGCCTTTAAATGAGATGAACACTGTCAGATTTACACACTGCCATGGTTTCAACCAACCCCTGATAATCCCTTCCCAGAAATAAATTGTCCCATTAAAATGAAATGTTGCCCATATAGGTTTAATAAATTGAAAACGCTTGTTTGAATCCTCGGTAATTTGGACGGAATCCCAAGCATGTAGCAAAGGCTCCAGCAAAATAAGATTATTTGCTGTGTATTATAATGTATGCAGCAGTTTTTATGCGACCAAACAGTGTCAGTGAACCCCCCGATGAAATGTGTGCTTATTTATATGCAGTTATTCAGGTATGCAGTAAATTCCAATTACTTCTTAAGATTTCTATTTAGCATGAGGGGGAAATATGACAGGGAAGCTCTGTGTTTTGAGCGGCATTGTAAATCTCGTTAACTCTTTGCAGCACACGGTGAGAAATCTGCATTCATGTCAGGGAGTGAGCAGTGCATAAGATTTTAACAACTAGCTAATAGTTCTGTATGGGGATGTGTTAGAGGGCTCTGGAGTAGATTCAGCTAATGTGAAGATTTCAAGGCTGATTCCCACAGATTTGTTTGTATGATAGCGTTCACATTTTGTAAGGCTATTCAGTATCTTTAAATGTGATTATTTGCAGTAATAAATGCAATGTAAATGTTGGCACAGCAAAGCCTCTGACCTGGACTACTGAAAATGTTCCATGTTACGCACCATATAAGGCACCGTGAAGCCTCCACATGCTTTTATCCAAAGGAAATGTTGGATACATTATATCCTTAAATGAATAATTGATTTGGAAAAACTATATTTAAATGACTGAATAAATTAATGTCATATCATGGCATGATGTCAGGCTGATTTTAATTGTGATCTGAGTTGAATTAATAGCCGGCCCCTTGCATAAAGCAAACCACTTGGCTGCTTAATAAAATTGTGGCTGCCCTACAAGAGAAAATAACAAATATGCTCTGTCTCTTTTGTCATAAATTTGAAGTTTGTTCATATAATGAACTTATTTTTTGTAATTGTTGTGTATATTTGACCAGATTAATTTAGTAGAGCGTGAAAGCTCATTCTTGATCTTGACAGTACTTGAAAATTATAATCACATTCCTGATGTCACTAATTTTACCCTTTAATAATATAATAGGACTTTGGATGAAAACGCATGTATTGATCTCACTGAGGTGTTTGTCTTTCACTGTGTTAATGTGCATCTTTTTTTTTCTTCCTGAGCTTGACAAAGTGATAACATGAGATTTATGGAGTTGTCGTCATTAGTGGAAAACTCATAAATAATTACATTTATTGATATTTGTAAGAATAGGTTGTTGTTTTACATGTTTGTATGACGTAAGTAATTTTAAAACTGAATGAAATGTATAATTTATTATGTATTATATGTATGTTGTTTCTTTTTGTTTGTGTGTTGGGGTGGGGTGTGGGGTTGGGGGATTTGAAGGCTCTGCTTTGCCCCTATAAAACCTGTGACCGGCCCTGGATTAATAACAAAAAGCAAACACTGGAAAACTCATGCATTGCTTAAACTGATATGTGCTTCTGTGTTTGACTGTGTTATGAGCTACAGTGTGAGTGGAGGGCGGATGCTTCTACCCCCCCAAGCGTTCAGTCCCCCGTGTTGGGCCCCCAGGGGCCCTAAATCCCCCCTGCTCTTCCCTGCAGCCTCTCTCTGACGTGCATGCCGAGGAGAGCAGCGCTTTGCCTATGCATTAGCCATCCATTTCCCCCGGCTGACACCTCTCCAACATAAAACCGTAAGGCAGAGGTAAAATATCTCTCTCCTGGCGAAAATAAAGCTTTGTCTGCCTGCTGATCTATTGGATATAAAAATAAAGCCGCGGCTTTGATGCGGGCTTTACCTTATGCGCGCCTTTGCTTTTTGCGCACACAGAGCTCCAATGAAGATGGATGGTACGGGATTGGCCGCGGTGCGTCCAGCACAGCAACATCACTCACTCCACTTCTTCTTCTTCTTCCCCCTCCTCCTCCTCCTCCTCTCACAGCTTTTTTTTTTTACTCAGATGTTGTTGAGGACTGCGTTGTTGGTTATCGATCAGTGAATGCCAATAATTATGCAAGGATTATCAGACTAATCGGTTCTGGAAAAGTTGTGCGCGTTCACATTCAGGAATGATCTGACTCCTCTGGCTTCTTGTTTCATTTTCTTTTCTATGTAATGTGAGAACATTTCCAGGTTCACATGGTCATCTGTGATTCCACAATATTTACTGTCAGTCACCCTTTGGATGAGGAAGATTTTAACACAGAACCGTGACTGTCCCTTGGTTTTGCTGATTGTACAGGCCTAAAACTGGAGATGCATTTGCAAGAGGTTTAATTCTGATGATATCTAGACATTGTAAAATAAAGGTAGGCCGCGTTTTTTTTCAGTTCTAGCTCCTCCAACAGTTAAAATCCAATATATGCGTATGTATAAAAAATAGTAAAGCTGCAGAAACTGATGCAACGGAAATACTTTTAGATCAGGCACACTGTAGCTTCAATTCTTTGATTTTCACATCATAAAAAGCTTTTTTTCTACCTTTGTTTCTACTCATAGAATATGAATAAATTCATACACCAAAGAGCATACATCATATGAGGCCATTCAGTCCTGCAGCACTTGGATCGTTACAAAAATGTTCCATGACAGAGCAGAATTTGACATTTAGCCGCATTAAATCAGATTTTAAGAATCACATTATTTGATTATTTTTATTTTATTTTACAAATAAACATGTTTCTGTTATAATGTAGGTTTTGTATCCACCTGCTACTCTAACCAAAACCTTTAAGACCATTTTCTTCTGGGATTAAAAAAGCTCAATAAGGTTTTCCACAGGGCCTCTTTAGTGCTGTAAAAAGTCGGTTTAGAAAGCACTAAATATTCCAAGTAGTAATTCAATCACAATGTGGCGGTTGGCTGTACCACTTTAAAGAGAAAATTATTGGTAGGATGTTCCTGACTAAACACGCACTGATATTTTAACCATTTAAAAAAGAAAAACTCGTCATCTCATCGTTAATAAAAAATAAATAAATAAAAACAGCAGTTGAATGTTTAAGTAGCATGCATGGGCCGATCTGCTCTATTTTAATGCAGGTATCAGCAGCGGCCAGCTCTCCCTCTCTCAATGCTTGCGGGCTTTTTTTTCCAGAGCGCTGAAATCGGCTGCGGTGACGGCAGCAGCAGCAGCAGCTATCTGCCGCTCTGCAGCCATGCAGCCCGTCCCCAGAGTATTGGCCATCGGGCGATAATATCTCAAAGGGAGTGGTTATCGCCACACATTATATTATAATCATTAGTGATCCTAGCCCTTTCACCCTGACTGCAGAATAAGCGCGGAGGACCATTAATCTGGACTAGGGGAACTGCTTCCCAGCGCCTTTATGTATGTGCGTTTCTCACTGACTCTGTTTTTAGTTTGGATTCACAGTGAAGGTGAAGGTTTTTAGAAGGTTTTTATTGAGAGTGCCCGCCTCCATCAGCCCGTTAGTGTTCTCAACATCATAAAAAATGATTTTTGGAATTTGCTCTATTGGTTTAACGATGGAATCTCCTGACCTGTGCTGCGTTTTGAGCTGTGGATATTATTTTTAAAGGGTTCCAAATGACTTTTCTAACACAAAAACAAGGAGAAAACACGTACATAGAATGTATATATATATACATACATACATACATACATACATACATATATACATATATATATAGATATGTATACATACATATATATATGTGTGTGTGTGTGTGTGTGTGTGTGTGTGTGTGTGTAATCTGCGCTGACTGCCTGTTCTAAAGCTTTATTCCCACATAACGCCAGCAGTAACTTGGAACTGAGGACATAATAATGTAATAGTAATAGTGCTAATAGCATCATTGGCTAAACCTCTCTGTACTCGGATTGAATTCGCCCCCTAGAGGAGCGAGCGGGACCCTGGTGGTGGTTGCGGTGCTGTGATGATGGTGGTGGCCTCGTTTCTGGGTGACCTCGGAGTCTCGTGCAGGGTTACTTTTCTGGACCCCCAAAGCCCCAAATTCTCTTCCTCATATGATCTGCTTGGGAAAACGAACAGACAGTGAAGTCAGTGGTGGCTGAAGCTGTAGATGGTTGTGGAGGTCGGATCATCAGCCTCTGAATATTGGCTAATGTGTGTGTGTGTGTGTGTGTGTGTGTGTGTGTGTGTGTTGGGGGTTGACTGGCTGAGAAGAGACAGCTGTAGGGAGATGATCTATAAATCCCATTGGATTTCTCTCAGCACAGGACGGGACCGGAGTTGGAAAGTCTGGAAAATGTTTGCGTAGAGTTGGTGTTGGCTCAATAATCCACGATGAGTTCACATCGGCATATGTTTGGCTGCTGAACTACAGGAGGAGGAGGAGGGAGGAGGAAGAGGAGGAAACAGCTCAGTCAGTCGATCATGGAACTGTGCGTCCTTTTGCGTTAGCTTTGCCACAGCCCTCCCCCAGCCATGTGGGTTACACCATTACGGACTATAGGGCCTTTGCTGTGTGAGCTCCGCGCGCCAGGATGGATGGACGGAGTCATGGGTGGATGGATGGATGGACAGAAGAAGGAGGGAGGGTCGGATTTCGGTCCTGGGAGTGCGTGATAATACTGTGAAGAATGATTGACAGGATGGTCAGGGCAGGGAAACTGCCCCCACCTCCCCCTCCTCCTCCAACATCTCCTCTACAAACTCAGTGTATGGGTGTGATGGTTAACTTTGCGTCAGATGTGCGCGCTTTTCATGCTGTTTGCACAGCCAAGTAAATAGCTGACATATGTGATCAATTTGAGTGGAAAGCACACTTTACGCATTGTTAAACCAGCTTTCTGTGGATGGACGTGTTACTAAAATTACTACATTTACAGTTTATTTTTACCACTTAAAAATAACGCAGATACATTCTGATGCTACTTTTCGTTTTTGGCAAAAGAAAGGAGAAAAACAGTGTTTTTTCAAAAGAGAAAGAAATAATTGTGGCCTATGTTTATACGTTTTTCGTCTTAAAGAATCTTCTGATTTCCGTGTAAATGATGTTACATTATGGAGCCTACATGTGGCACACTTTTGTACAAAGCGACCTACAGTGAGTGCAGTGAATAAAATGGAATCTTTTTTTTTCTCATGAGCTTTTAATTTTCTTCCTTTCTTTCAAAACACGCACATTTTGCCACAGCTGCACCTTCGAATAATTTGTCCTATTCCACGTGTTAAGTTTTATAGGAATAGAGATGAAAAATTATACAAATGATATTAACTGAGCCACTTTCACAGAAATTGGACTGTTTATTCCGAAAATAAACGCATTCACAAGCCAGAATGATCAATGCGTCTTAGTATGAATTATGAATATCAGCGCCTGTTTGCAATATTCCTTTGTAAAAGGAGAAAAAAAATCCTGCAGAGAGAGACTGCAAACAGCAGAGCAGAGCAGCGGACCGGTACCCCACCCTCCACTTCCTCCTCCTCCCCGGTACACTCAGTTGATCAAAGCTCCAGTCGGGGGTGATATTTCTCTCTGTATTACCGGAGTCACGGTGTGTCCCCCGGCAGCCTGCCCGGCCTCACTGGCCCGGCTGTAATGTCACACAGCCCGGCTTTAACAGCCTGGCCACCCCGGGAAACTACACGTAGAAGAAGAAATAGCTTTTAGCATCTCTTTTGTATAAAATATTAAAATGTTTTGCCCAGCCCATCCAATCACCTGCTCGATTCAGTCTTTATTCCAAAGTCCTCTCCTTTCTTTAGCCGTGGCCCTCATACATTGTTGTGGTGACATTGTGTCTCTTAACTGAGCCTGGAGGAGAGACGGGAGACAAATAAACGTGTCATGATTAGAATTAATGATTGCATGCATCTTCACAGCCTCATTCATTATCTCAGATTAATTATCTCGCAGTGTACCAGTTCACTTGTCTGCACTTCATAAACCCCAAATCTCCTGGGCTGCTTTACAACACTATGGCCCTGATACAAGAATATCCCTTTTCTTGCCTGTGGATGCATGGCCTGTACTGTCCACAATTAGATTTTGGAGGAAGTAAAAGAAATGCGTAAAATTTTAAATGTGAAATAAAATAAAATTCCTCTTAGTGGGCACCAATAAAAGACACATTTCAGAGATAGATTTCCATTTCCAACTATTACTGTAACGCTCTGAGTTTCATTTTCTTCACAGGTCTGCCGGAAAACCACGCGCCATCCAGTCTTAATCCATCCATCCTGAGATTCACCACAAAAAGAAAAAAAAAGTTTTGTTTTCCTCAACTTGAGCGCAGACGCTGCGCCACAAATTCCAATTTACAACTTCTGCCTGCATCAGAATAAAAATATGAGTGAGAATATAATCTATTGCTAGTGAGGGATTACAGTGGTAAGGTTAAAACCATTTTTGCATTTAATAGTGTCTTTGCCTGGAGGGGAGTTGAGATATTTTTAAGCTTATAGCCTATATTTTGATTTCCTTCTATTCGTGGATTAATCTGCCTCTGTGAGCTGGCTTTTTTCTTCTCTCTCTGGCTTATTCTAAATCAGGCAGAGATTATCCCCACTGACAGACTATCAAGGCATCTTCTACACATGGAAATAACAACAACTTTTGTTGTTTACATGCTGCATTTACAAGTTTGTGTGGTGGTGGAGAGAGTCAGGCCTGCAGACTGCAGGCTTTCTGGGTTTAGTCTTTACATTCGAAAAAAGGGGAAAGTGAGTTTGTAGTCCGACAGAAACGCGACATTTCCACTGCTTATTGGCCCCCTCTATGTAGAACTATGGACCGCCCAGTTGTCATGGTGCTCAATGACCCCTCTCTGCCTATCTCTCTGATGGAAACATAAGCAGATGCTCAGCAGAATGCGCTCAGACGCACCGCTCACAAACAGAAAAGTTGGGGAAATGGGAGGAAAAAGAAGAACACTTGAGGAGAGGGAGAGGAGACTGTCGGGCTTAAGAGGTGGTAAAACAAAAACGAGATGGAGTCCATGCGTTTTGAAGCCTTATCTCTCCTTTTCCCCTAAAGCCACTAACACATGTCCTGTTGAAGGGGCGCTCCCCAGACGCCGGGAGGCAGCTGGACGGGGACGGGCGGGCGTTTTGCATGAGAAGCGGCCCATATGCAAGGGGATGCTGGCGGGATATTGGTAGAGATACATGGATGATCTTGGATCGTCTTTTCTGCTTAAGTGCGCAGCTATTGGCTCCATTTTAAGACGCGCAAATTAAAATTCTGTTTATTTTTACGGTAAAGACAAATACGATATTTTTTAAGTGTAATTACATTTATTAAACTATTATGTTTACAAGCCACAATCTTGTGTAAACAAACGTTTCAGCGATTAAACAAACTATTTTCCTGGCGAATGCAAATCTTGATTAGATAGTAGAACGAAACGAATTTGTTCGACAAGCATGTAAACTTTTTTCTCTCCAGTCTAGACAATGTTGACTGAGAGAAAGAAAGAGTTCAGCAGTGCAGGCCTGTAAATCATCATCACAAAATACTTGATGGAACTCATTGATGGAAAATGACTAATAATCCAACAGGCTGTTGAGCTCACGGTGTTATTTACTTAAGGTGGACTTGGACTGGATTGCTCCTGACTCGCCGAGCTGCACCAGCATCAACTTTGGAGCCTTTCTGTCTTTCACTACCAAGCTTCCTCTCCATCACACCAAAGAGACAACTGCTTTAAGTGTGCTGTGCGCACAAAAACATATAATGTAAATCAGCACGTGCCATTCTGCAATGTTGCACGACACTGGGAAAAGCGAAAAACGACAACATCATATTTCCAGAACCCGGTCATCAGCTAAATCAGATCTTGGCAGAGATGTTCGGCAGCTTTGTGCTGCGTAATCAAACATTTAGCCCTATGGATGACGCGTTCAAGTGCAAAGCAGGCAGTTAAGATTCTCTCCCTATATATAGGCTATATATTAACGAACAGCTGGTTTATTGATTTAAAAAAGCCTCCAGTTATTTTCAAATAACAAAACAAACATGCCCGACTTGTGCGAACTGGCGCAAGGTAACTTTACATGAATAAACGGGGCGCGCGCCATGCAATATGCGCCTCCAGCTTCTTTATCCTGAAGACGCCACTGAGATTATCTACCTGCTCAGATTCCTTCTTCATGCCCCCCTCATGCCCAGAAGACAATTTGCTCAGCAGCTGAAAAGTGGCTTCTCTCCCTCCGCGCTGCTCGCCCTCCGCCGCGGCTGCTTCCTCCAAACACATTCACTAACATATGACAGTTTGCAGGGAAATTCTTGACAATTGGTGTCTTGAGTGTGTGGCATAAATAGCAGGCAGAGCCCTCGCTGGGTTATGATGGGGCGGCTTGATGGTTGCTGGCATGGCGTGATGCTGATTGGTCCGGCCGCGGCCTGACGTCAGGAGGCTGGGAATAAGGCTGGGTTGGAGCTTTAGGAGCAAGACAGTTTACTGGAGACCCAGCGCATCCCAGCATACACACGGTACTGGAGACTGAGGGCATCCCAGCATACACACTGACTACTACCGGAGCCGAAAGCGCATCGCAGCATCCCCCGCCGCCACAAGCTGAACGTCCAGGATCATCGGACTGAGCGAGAGGGGAAAACACTCTTTTGAAAAAACCTTTTGGGTGTGTGATTTTGTTTCCTGCCGGGTTGTGCACAGTGGATACGCTGCCATGTCAAAGTACACTGAATTATTTATAGGCGTGCGTGTCTTGTTGTGTGACAGCTCTGCCCTAAAAGCGTTTTATTAGACGCCTCTTCCAGCACTGACTGGCACACGACGCTCCTCTCACCGATGCGTCACTTCCAAGAGCGCCGGGACAACCAAACTGGCTCCAGTCTTCTCACCTGAGCCGATCTGCAGCTTCGTGTGTTGAAATCTACATTTCGGTTGAATTGTGTGTTTTGCCCCGGATCCAATAAAGGACTGATTATTTTCTTTACCTTTTGGTTTTTTCACCTGAGAGAGAGGACGCGTCGCCATCCTGTCTGTTTTTCTTTTTGGACGCTGAGCCTTTTTACGCATGCAGGGAGAAAACTGTGGTGACACCTGATCGACTGGCTTCTCCGCGCACATTGACCCGGGAGCTCCAGGCGAATCAAGGAAGGAGAAAGCAGATTCTCGGTCAATGCTCGGCCTGTGCTGTTGATTTTGTTTGTGTGTGTGCGCTTCATTTGTGGGGTTGTAGCCCAGCCAAAGCCATGGTCCACTGCGCCGGCTGCGAGAGGCCTATTCTGGACCGCTTTCTGCTCAACGTGCTGGATAGAGCCTGGCACGTCAAGTGCGTGCAGTGCTGCGAGTGCAAATGTAACTTGACAGAGAAATGTTTTTCTCGAGAGGGGAGACTGTACTGCAAAAATGATTTCTTTAGGTAAGCACGGGGAAGGTGACAGAAAAACTCATCAGCAGTGTTTTTGTTTATTAATGTGTGTGAGTTTATGTCAGGAGGTGGACTGTAGCAGCAGGTAAACAGGCACATGTGCATTTTGGAAATTATGTAGCCTACAGACATTTAAATAGGAGCGTAAAATAGGAGCAGAGATTGTGATGGCACATCATAAAATAAAAAGGACAACACTTGGGCCAAACATTACATTTATTAAAAAGTAGCCTATAATAATAATAATAATAATTTGTAGTCTTGTGCACATTAAGAGCAGATCAAATGTTTGTGTCCTCCATATGATTTACAACTTTTTAATGAGGTATACTATTGAAATACCACTGACTAAACAGGTACTTATTAAAAACTCTGCCTCTCATGCTTCTTCAGACAAATAGTTAAATAGAATAAATTAAATATATACATGTATATATATTTTTAAACTTAACACATCTGCTGACTGAACACACGTGATTGCAAGCATTTGCAGCGAACACAGAGTTTCTGCTGTATTTATTTATTCTCCAAATAAATGGATAAAGCGACCTGTCCGTGCCTGTGGGCGTGAAGGAGGACTCGGAGGCGATAAGCTTTGATTAGGAGCGAGTAATTAAAAGCTTGTTAATTTGGATTCTTATGCAAAACAACAACAAAAGAGGGCCAGAAACATTAAGCGTGTGTGCACTCGCTCTCAGCGGGGAGAGAGAGGGAGGGGGGGGTGGTTTGTTAGGAAATCGAGGAAATCACACTTGGGGTGTGTTTTTTTACAGCGCGCAGGCAGCCGGGGGAGCGCACAGGATCAAACCCCGGCCAGAGGAGCCGCTGCCCCGGTGTGTTTGCTCAGTCCGACTGAGGAGGACGTGATAAGTGGATTTGAATAGTAAACTAGTTGAAAAGATCAAGTCCGCAGACAATGCAATCACAGACGTGCAGTCAACAAGAAGTGCACACCACTCAATACACATTGTTTAACGGTGAAGTCAATGGCAGGGCTATAATTTATTATTCCAAAGCAAGCAGCCTGCCTGCTGTCTTGTAGTATTAACTGATTAACTGAGCCTGTGTACAGATATATACATATATATAAAACACAAAAAAGGTTAGAAATGTGGGGGTAAAATATTTAATAAATTCAATAAAACTACTCACTTCTGCACAGTTGTACAGCGGCCTCTGGTAGAAGAAAATCATGTTATTATTTCTAGAGTAAAAAAAAACAAAACAAAAAAAAAACATTTAGCTTAAGCACATCATTTTTCTTAAAATTATTTAGAGCGTAATTTTCCCAACTTGTGCTTATGTAGCCTATAGATTTAAGCTGCGAACACAATGAAAACATAACTATACATATTAATGTCTTATTATTATTAGTATTATTATTATTATTCGGGTTATTTATTGTCATATGCATAGCAGTCAGGCTCCAGAGAGCTGTCGTTGGCGATGACACTCTGAGCTCTAAGGCTCAATCCAACAATACTGATTTAAATATGTATAAACAAGGGGGGGAGTTATTATTATCATTATTATTGTTATTATTATTAATATTAATATTATTAATATTATTTTTATTATTATACCCAAAACGTCAATGTGGATTGAGCATAAAGGTTCATTCCTGAATCTGGAAATAGCACTCCAAAAACCTCCTGAAATGCGCTCTCAAAGTGAAGCAGCTTTAATTTCTTCATGTGTATGCGTATCTTGGGTTTATAGAGACTCCTTTTCACCATTATTATTATTATTATTTTTCATGTAAAATATTCTAAGCATGTTTAAGCATGGGTTATGATTCGACTTTAGCCCATAACATATGCGCTTTCAAATGGTCAAGTAAGGTTTTAAAAATAAGTGCGATCTGATGTCTAGACTATGTTATAATTTTTTTTTCCACAATAATGTTACTTCGAGCTGAACTGGGTCAACAGTATTTTAAAATGTGAATGTATATAATGTTAAATACGTTTCTTTCCGTCTCACGAAACTCCGCCTGGTCACCAAAAATGCTGCGCGTTGATATTAATGACTTCATGATGATTTCTGTAAAGCATGTCTATAATAACACAAACAGCCATCTCCTTTCCCTCTCTCCCTCCTGCAGACGGTTCGGCACAAAGTGTGGCGGCTGTTCGCAGGGCATCTCTCCAAACGACCTGGTCCGGAGGGCCCGGAGCAAAGTGTTTCACCTCAACTGCTTCACCTGCATGATGTGCAATAAGCAGCTCTCCACCGGAGAGGAGCTTTACATCATAGACGAGAATAAATTCGTTTGCAAAGACGATTACCTAAACAACGCCAGTGTAAAAGACACCAACCTCCTCTCAGGTACGTGTGTGTGTGTGTGTGTGTGTGTGTGTGTGTGTGTGTGTGTGTGTGTGTGTGTGTGTGTGCGCGCGCGAGGCGGGATAAATTGTGATGGATGTGATGTGTTCAGCCCCGCAGTGGCTTCATCATTTCCATGACCAGGACTCAGACGCATTCTGAGAATTCAACAACAAACACACTCCACTGTCTGCTGATTATTTTGTTTCCAAATATATATTTTCAGTTCCAACCTTTTATGTATGTAAGATTGCGATTTTTATTGGGCGTGCAACGTAAATGTTTATTCCATGATGCTTCATGTAGGATGCATATTGCGTTTCTTCTTCTTCTTCATCTTTACTTAGTATTTAAGTCTCTAAGCAACACAGTCGAGGAGAAAACGCAGCAGCTGCTATTTGTTTATAAAATGAAGGTTCCAGTCTTTATATATTTATTTGGATATTAACGGTGCAACACATAAAGATAAAAACATCGTGTCAAATTGCTAAACACCGTTTAAAAAGCCAGATGAACCTCACAGAAAATATCGTTTCTCGTTATTAATGTTGGTGTAGTTTGCATCACCGACTTGAGGTCATAGTTCCTCCACCTTTAATTGACCACTACATCACTGCTGACACAGTCCACAGTGATAAATATAGTTTTGTTCCTTTTCCGCTGTGCTTTATCACTGCAGTATTTCCTGTGTTTATTCTCATTTCCATATGTCATTTATTTAGTAACGGCGTGCAGCGACCCCAGTTTATCGCCGGACTCTCAAGACCAGCTACAGGATGACGTGGTCCTAAAGGACACGGAGATTGCCGCCCTGTCCGACAAAGAGACGGTTAATAACGAGAACGACGACCAGAACCTCGGCGGGAAGCGGCGCGGCCCGCGGACCACCATCAAGGCCAAACAGCTGGAGACGCTGAAGGCGGCGTTCGCTGCCACCCCCAAACCCACCAGACACATCAGGGAGCAGCTGGCCCAGGAGACCGGCCTCAACATGAGGGTCATCCAGGTAAAGGAACATCGATATTTAGCGTCCAAGCTGGAGAACTCCCCGAGATCCTGAGTTCCAGAGTGGATTATCCCTCTTATGTCACTACAACTTCATTCATTAACCACCAAATAAAGACGCGTAAAGTGCATAAATGAGGGTGTTCCTCAAGGTCCACGTGGCACCCAACAAAAAATTATAGGGCTCACCATCCCCAGTCATTTATACGGTTCACTGGTAAATCACCAAAATTGGGGTCTTCTGATTCTGTCTGATGGTCTGAAATATTATGGAAATAACATTCAGGGGACACCCACAGGTTGAGGAGGTGGGCTCGCGCCTTTTCTGTTTTATAGGGTGTTA
Organism: Epinephelus moara; assembly: GCF_006386435.1. NCBI lineage: Eukaryota > Metazoa > Chordata > Actinopteri > Perciformes > Serranidae > Epinephelus > Epinephelus moara. The sequence goes on along the minus strand of NC_065507.1, from coordinate 38,435,329 downwards.
CGCACCCATTAAAAGGTGTGATGTAACAGCTTATATTTTATGGAAAAATGTCCCTGCCAAGCTGCCAGACTGCCATGACCGTGCAGGCCTCATCCCATCAGAGAGGCTCCACCTCCCCCTCAGCATCAACTCCCCCTCCACCCTCTCCTCACCTCCCTCGCCCCTCTTTAAAGGAGGCCTCTTCCCTTCAAACTGCGCGGTCACATTGAATTCATTAAGCCAGAGATTGGCCAACGGACGAGGTTGATTTGGAAACGGGTAATTTATATGGGTATTTTTGATTCTTGGCGCTGGCGACGGGGCAAAGTCGCCAACTGGCGCCGGGCTGCTGGGAGCGCTGGGAGCCGCTGGGAGTCCTGGCACAGCGCTGCCATCACGTTTTGCGACCACATTTAGCCATGCTGTGAGTCTTTCCAGCCAAGTGGAAAGACAGAAATCTGTTTCAAGGGTCTTCAGATTGTCTCCTCAGAAATCTGAATTACAGCAGGGCCATATTAAGTTAAACAAAGAGCAACACAGACAAATGACAACACATTATTATTATTATTATGTTAAACAAAGAGCAACACAGACAAATGACAACACATTATTATTATTATTATTATTAGTAGTATTATCATATTATTATTATTATTATTATTATCATATTATTATTATTGTTAGTAGTAGTATTGTTATTATTATTAATATTATTATTATTATTATTATCGATTTTGTATGAGGAACTATTTTCATTTTTTTTCCCTTTTATTGCTAATGTCCAAAATTTGTTAAAGCCATTATTTTATATGACGCACTAAATCACTGACATTGTAAATTATACATTCATGAGCCAAAATATTAATACCCATCAGAAGTAATAACAGACCTCCTCCAAGAAAAAAAAAGTGGAAATAATTGGAAAACAGGTCTTTTGGTTTACTAACAGGTTTCTATCATAATGTGGATGAGGCTGCGGGGCAGATCAGGTAAAAAGCTTAAACATAGCAGATTAATGGCGATAAAGTGAAAGTGGTGAAGTAGGGGTATCTAATATGTATGAGCACGAGGGAGAAAGGGAAGCGCGTAATTAAAGGAAGCCGGCCTATAGATTAGGAAATGATAACCTCCAAGAGCCCGGTAATATATTGGTAACAACCCTCCTATTAAGTATTAATTGGAGATTTTAAGCCCCCGCTGCTGCAGCCTTCAGTCGGAGTAAATGGAGGGTTAAAAGATCATTAGGGAGGTTAGATGTGACTCTCGCTCCTGTAACGATAATTGGGCGCAGTTCTCTCCACCGCAGAGCCTTGCGGATTTAACGCACCGGCTCATCACGCACGCCGCAAAACACACAGACAGCCTGGTTATTTACTCTAATAAGAAACCAATGCGGTGCAGGTGCCAAGGTAAATATGACACCTAATTACACTTTCTTTTGTATGAGGAAGAATTTACACAGTGAGGTTTATTTGCTTGTTGGCTTGTTTACATGTTTATTCAGACATTTCTGCCCTTTAAAATTCAGCCGTCTGCCTTCTTCCATCACCTCCATTTCTCACTCCCCTCCCATCTTCCGCACACAATATTGACGCGCAATCAAAATGGCGTCAGAAGCCTATTGCATGTTTGCTGAGTGACACGAGGTGACCCATATGTGTGTGTTTCTGTGTCTGTGCCCAGGTCTGGTTCCAGAACCGACGTTCCAAAGAGAGGCGCATGAAGCAGCTGAGCGCGCTGGGCGCCCGGAGGCATGCGTTTTTCCGGAGCCCGAGGCGGATGAGGACGCTGGTGGACCGCCTGGAACCCGGAGAGCTGATCCCCAACGGGCCCTTCTCCTACTACGGAGGTATGACTGCAATTGCATTTTTTTTTTTTAAGAAAAAAAAATTATGTCCTCCAAAGTGTTTTTTTTTTCTCTCTTTTGAAGCATTTTCATAGTCATGTTAAAATGTCTGTTTCAGTCACATTTTAAAAAAAAAAAAATATTTGTGTGTTTTCTTATTTCCTCTGTCTGTTTATTTCCTATGTCACAACTGGAATGAAACAATGCCCTGTCTTTTCTATACCAAAGTGTGCAGCTGTTGAATAAGAAATAAAGCGCTTTAATTTAGGTTTTTGATGACCTTATAAAGAAAGAAAAGCATGTATGGCCTATACACCTTAAGCTTTCTGAACTCTTTTAAAAATGTTAATTTTAATTTAGTGCACCACATTAAAATAATGTTTCATATCTAAACACATAAATGCAATGCAGTGGTTCTCTGCTCTTCCTCAATAATAAGGCCAGTTAAGATATTCAGCAATAAGGCTCTTATTTTCTTAAAGCAAATTCAGTTGTGATATGTTATTCAGTTTGGGTAGCCCCATCCATGAGCTTTTAGAAATCAGTGAAATAAGTTTACTTGAGGTTAGTTTACATCCCAGTGATTTAATACCACACTCTTCCCTCAAATGCTTTGAAATATCTGATCATTTTCAGAGAATTTCATTTGTGCTCGGGCCTTTGTCCTTTCTGCTGAAGCAAAAAGTCTAATGCTATTCTGCTGAATTGAAAAAAAAAAGATCAGTCTCAGTAGGTAGAATCGCTGATGAAATGGCCCCCATTTTAATTAATTTTGTGGCCACGTTGTTCTCCCCACCCAATTGCAGTTTTGATTTAAGTGTAACGTGCTCTGTGACTAATGTAGTACGGCGAGGGTCTCTCGCCCTCTCTAATACAAATCAAGCTATGTATATTCAATGAATTCCTCAATGTCTCCGGAATTATTTCTATACACATTGTTCTCAGAGCTAACGTTGATTTTTTTTTCTCTTTTGGATCTGCAGATTATCAAAGCGAGTACTACGGCCCAGGAGGGAACTATGATTTCTTCCCTCAGGGGCCTCCATCGTCACAGGCCCAGACCCCAGTCGATCTCCCCTTCGTACCCTCCTCAGGCCCCACGGGCACCCCCCTCGGAGGTATGGATCACCCCCTGCCGGGCCACCACCCCTCCAGCGAAGTGCAACGCTTCTCCGATATCATGTCCCACCACCCGGGGGACTCTCCCAGCCCAGAGCCCGGCATCCCGGGACCCCTCCACAGCATCTCTTCCGAGGTGTTCGGCCCTAGTCCGCCTTTTACCTCACTGTCACTGAACGGCAGCGGATACAACAACCACCTGTCCCACCCGCCCTCGGAAATGAACGAGGGCACTGTGTGGTAGCTTTTTGAGAGTGGACTCTACTGGTGAGAGATTCGGTAACGGAGGGTAGTGAGGTTTGGTGGTGTTTGGGGCTGGGGTTGAGTACAGGGAAATGGATATCGACAGGGTTAGGGCAACCATTGAATCATTTTTTTTTTTGGTGTTTTCACATTTATTTATTTATTTTCCCATTTGATCTGTTGACCTTTTTTGTGGGGAAAGCATATCTGGCATAAAACATTGTCTTCAGTATTGTGTTTGGGTGTTTCTATTGCTACGTTTGCCCCCCCACACCCCACCCTGCATCCAAAACTGGACTCACGAAAAAAAAAAAAAAAAGAATGGGCGAGACTGCTGAACTGCCACCCATTCGGCCCCCTTTTTGGGCCCCTGGGACACCCTGTCACCCCCAAACCCCCCAACCCGACAGTGGCCCGGCATAGCGACCAAACCTCCTAACACTCACCGGTGGGGTAAAAAACAACCCTTTCGAAATCTCCTATAGTATGTCCCGAACATGAAAACATCATTAGCTACTGTCAAAGACTTCAATAGCTTTACAGAGAGAGAATAAAGGGGCAGAGGGTTGATCGTGTGCTGACCTGGCACTGTAGGAAGGCTGAGCGGCGTTCAGACTATGTTCGAGGCACTAGACTTGTCCCTTGTATTTATTCAGAAGCTCCTCAGACCTCTTGGCCTCTCAAGGCTCTGCCATATTGACACTTAACCTTTTTGACACTATGTTTCTGAAGGCCAGAGGAAATGACAATTTTTCCTCTGTCAGGACTATTTGTTTCTTTTCTTTTCTTTTCTTTTTTTTTTTTTTTCTTTTCACGGTTTCAGAATTTCCACCAAATCTGAAGAAGGCCGCCTTCAAAAGGCAAACAGTAAAAACCCTCTACGGATTGCAAACCCTTTATTTAAAATGGAAGTGAACTTGAAATGTTGAAATGAAGTCTACCTTCTAAAAATCTTCTACCGGGGTTCTAAATGGGACTTAGAACAGTCAACTGTTTACGTAATCTATTTAATTCAGGAGTCCAGAAGTCTCGAAAACGATGTTTTAGAACCTCTCGATCCATATAAAAATGTTCCAAGCAACCAACCAAACTTTTGTATTGATTTCATTTATATTGTATGGAGATAAAAACACATTTGCTGGGGTTGTGGTTCACTGTGCTAGTTTGTACAAGATGTTGTTTACAAAAAAGGTAAAAAAAAAAATTAAAAAAAACAATAAAAACATAAGTAGACATTTGCCAAATTAAAAAAAATAGCACAAATACTGTTAAAGTGCTTTGCACCATCATCTGCAGAACGTGTTGAGACAAAATGTAAGTGTTAAAAGGAGTAATTGACTTCTTAATTTTTTAGTCTGCTGACAATACATTCATAAAATTGTTAATATAACATACTTAGACAGGTTTTATTTTTGTGTCTTCGAAGGAGAAAAATCCCAACTATTAAAAATTGATGGTCAAATATGCAGCTAGTAGCTGCTACATCTCTTTGAATATCAATCCCTCATGGTATGTCTTTTATTGTTCCAATAAACCTAAGCTTATGTGACCTCCAGTGCATATTAGACCATTCACTGTATAAATACAACATGTTGACAAAAATGTGTTTCTAATAAAACTAGAAAATATACTTATGAATTTTTTAACATATTTTGTTTGGAGCAGCTATCTTACAGTATACCCTTACATTACAGTGTGTTATGTATCACAGGGTGTCAGTGCAGCTGTACATCACAGAGCTCTCTGTAAGCTACTTATCAGGCCAGTGTCACTCATTTCATAATGAACGCTTTTTGTCTACATGTCTAATTTTCCATTCACTTGGAGTGTGAAATAATTGGCCTTTGCAGACATGCTGACAGGTAAACAATTCTGATCAGTGTTATTCAAAAACACGGAGTGAAATTGAAACGGCAGTTTGTGGAAAGTGATGAAAAGACAAAGAAAAAAGGAGTCCAACTGAGAGTGTAGAAGCAGAGTTGTAGAAATGCTACCGAATCGTGCTTTGAAGCATGCGTTTTGCGATGCTAATCTTAAACTGTCAACAAAGGGTTTTCTCTTTCCCCTCCATGCCGCAGCATTGCACCAGATCCCGATGGCTTGAAGAACAATTCATAGACAAACAGAACAAGGGTTTGAACAACAACAAAAAAAACTTTTCTGCTGATTTTACTTTTCTCCCAGCAGCGGAGGCATTTAGTAGACTGGCTTGCTGTAGCCGACACAAGGGGGAGTGAATTCACAACTTGTGCTGATGCCACTTCTTTCCCAAACCACTTTCACTCTGGCCTCAGATTCTTGTGTTCAGTTACTCGAGGTCGTCGACTAATCATAAGCAGTTAGCTGTGCAACTGTGAAGGACAATGATGAAATCACCGTGACCGCGGCTCTCCTGCTTGTTATGCTTTTATTAGCCTGCTCCTACATTATTATTCCCTGCAGCTTACTGTTCTCGCGGTGCGGTCTGACGGTTGGGAGGGACTTTTCCTAACTTATTTCGGTGAACATAGCCGTAATAATAATCAAACCCAAACACTGAGGCGTGATCTTTTGCAGGAAGGATGAAAAAATTATTCATACTTGTAGGGAAACGAGTCAGGCGGTGGGATTGTGGCATGAATCTGAGGGAACCTTTATCTCCCAAACCCCGCATGTGCAGTTAGGACCATATGCAATCCTAGTTTTCTCCCCTGCCTCCAGACTGTAATCCACCATGAATTAATCATGGTCTTGAGAGTTAACCAAGCTTGGGGATGTGGGGTGGAAGGTGGGGGTGGAGGGTCTGTATAAGGATATAGGTCTCTGTTGAGCCCCTGGGCTTAGCCCCCCCTGTGGTAACACCATGCACCGGCGACTGACCGCCCCCGGGGCCACGGCTCTTTAAATTCAAATCTCCTATTGATCGCTCATCAGCTGTTGGTGCAAACTGACCTTGTAGTCTAACGCTGGAAAAATAAAGCAAGCCTTAACAACATTGAATGGGTTTTAAATGACATTTTAAATCTCTGAGTCAGGACGTTTGAATAGCCCACACACCCACTGGGATCCAAAATAAGTGTACTGATATGTGCATGTGTGTGTGATGAGAGGGGGTGACGGGGGGATAAATGCTTGGTGGGGGTGAGTACAAAATGGTTTACTTTAGGGTACAACAGGGGCCAAAGTGTTGAGCCAATAGGAAGATCATGCCCAGCAGGCGAACACTGAGATACTTGCGTTCAAACTGAGAAGGCTTTTTTCAGAGCGCCTCTCCATATGAGGAGCATTTGGCTGCTAGTTTTAAATGCAGAGTGGCTCAGCTGGAAGCGTACCCACTCCTCGGAACACACGTAACGTAAGCACACAAACACATGGCACCGCTCCTCGTTTCTCCTCAAACAAACGACACATGTTGGGGGAAGCCAATCTCTTGGCCAGAAATGAGAAAACGCTGTTAATCAATGGAGCAGGTTGGTTGATCGCTGAGCCACATTTCCCTGGCTCAATACTCAGCGAGTGGGTGATACACAGTCATGTAGCAGCCTGATAAGCAGGCCTCTGCTGATGAGCTGTTTGTTTTGCCACCTTTCTATTCTTTACACTTCCTCTTCCTCTACGAGTAAAGACAGAAGGAGATGTTTAAGTCATAGGAACATTCTCTTTACTATTTAAGTAATATTTCAGGACATATTTTGATACATAATGCCCAATTCTTTTATTTGAAAACTTCTTTCCCTGCTCTTAACATCCACACCACAGTAGCTCTTAAAAAATAAATAAATAAATAAATCATTTATTTTAACAAACAGAAGAAGAAAAGTAAATATGATCAGCTCTGGCCACCATCAATGAATGGGCAAAGAAGTGTGCCACCGAGAGAAAGTCAAACATAATCAACAGAAAATCCAGGGAAAATACAAAAAAAGATAGACTGAAAGAAAAATGGAAATAAAAAAGCTGGAATAATATTCTGATGTAGATAAAGTGTTTGTGATAAATCTGATCCAGTTTGGAAAGAATTTCTTTTTAAGTGTTTTTTTTTTTGGAACAAGGTTGTTTCCAGGACTTAAGAAATACTAAGGTGCTGATACCAAGTTTCCCCACCCTTACAACAAGGACAAGGCTCTTCCTATATTAACAATTATCAGATTTGATTATTCAGCTGTTTATATGAAACAATATATAAATGAATGATAAATAAATAAATATATGCCACTTTCTCCATAAACTGGTCTGATAAACTGCTGTAATAGTAATAACATATTCAGTACAAAAATGCTGGAATCAGCTTATAAAATGCCCACCATGTGTACGTTTTTCACCGTAGAATGTCAGCTCAAATAAACTCCTCCAAATTCCTGAGAAAAATTACCCAGGACGGGATTTCATTGTCCTCAGTGGTACGGCTTCGATACTTTAAACTAGCTTACAGCTAATAAGAAGTGTGTATTCTGCCAAAAAACAGTAAAATATAGAGGACTCAATCTAAAGCAGTCTGAGCAGTGAAGAAAGGTTTCGAACAGGATACAGGATCTGGAGTTGCTCCATTAAGTTAAAACAAAATGGGATGTGTGTGTTTGGGTTAGTTAGGGTTGGAAAGTACCCAAGGTGATTTTCTCACACATTTTCTGGTTCTGCTCATTTAGCTTTATGAGGTTAAGTAAAATTATAGGGAGAAATTACAACCAAACAAAGCTCATGTCCAACTACATTCCAATACACCTGCCAGTTTATTAGGTACACACGGCTAAAAGTAAAGCCTGCAATCCATCTTACGTTTATGAAGGTTATAATGACTTTAGTTGTTCTTTTATCTCAGACGTGTTAGGATGTTACATACCTTGACACGTTTCGGCGGAAACCTCCACCTTCCCCAGAAGTGTCACTTGTCAAAACTGACAGGAAGGTCACGCCTCCCTAATATCAGCTGGTTGACAGATCAGCTGATAAAGACATGTCACAACCACCAAGTGACACTTCTGAGGAAGGCGGAAGTTTCCGCAAAAACATGTAAAGGTATGTAACATCCTAACACATGTCTGAGATAAAAGAACAACTAAAGTCATGATCAGAAACTGAAGACATAATGAACACCATTGAACTATGAAGGTTAGGCTTTACTTTCAGGTTGTTTTTTTGTTTGTTTTAACAATTTTAGATATGTGTTGATTCAACCCTCTTCTTATTTTTGAGGCTGTAGTTTGTGGAGCTATTGAATTGTTTTGCATTATACTGACAGGTGTTTCTGTTATCAGGTCCACAATATTTATATGAGTGAGTTTAGGCCATAGAAGTAGAACAATTAGACAGGACATTGAACTGTTTGCTGTGGTCATTTGACAAGTACAAAACAAAATGGCAATTGTTGTTCTAGTGACAACACATTTCTTCTCTATTAAACAGAAAAATTATGACCGTACACCAATCCAAGTTTTTCTCTTTCACCAGACCCACACTAATGTTAGCTTAACTGCGTAGCTAACTCATTGTAAAACACACTTCATTTAAACACGACAGCAACGAAATAAAACTCACCAAAACTGTCTTGGTTTCTCTTGTTAGTCATCTAGTTAGTTAGTCCACTGTTCCAACAATCACCAGCTCTAGTTTGGTCAAAATTAACCCTTACTTCACCGTATTCAATGTGAAAATATGCTGCTCTGCACATTGATTATCCTTAAGGGGTCTCTCTGTGTATCAGCTGTTGACTTATCAGCGGTGCCCACTCCTTATTCAGAGGCAGTTTCAGTTTACATGTTCCAGCAAATATGCAATTAATGGCAACAACGAAACAGTAAAATAACAATTACTGTAATATTTGAAAGTGACGGATTGCTTATTTGAAAACGTACGACTCCACTGCTCCTTTGGTTGTTGCTGCAAAACCTCACCTCAGTGAGTTTATGACTTGCTGCTAGCAGATTTATTTACATTAAAGGTAATACAAAAGTTAGCCCACTACAATGGTTGCAATAGCAAGGGTACACATAAAATGGCCGCTCTGACCATCCTGCTATATTAATTTGTAATAGGAAAGTCCATACTACCCTCATTCTATTTCTGTGGTTTAGGTTGAGTAACAGAAACAGCTTTGTCAGTGATTCCAGCATCAGGTTTTATAGGTTAATATAATATAAGAAAGCTGGAAAGGTGGGAGCGGTGGAGAGTGGGTCCAACAAACCCCAGACTTTCACCTGGGAGCCTGGTGCTGGATGACATCATCTCCAACAGACACAAGACCCTACAAAGTACAGCATCTACTCATCGTTTTGGATTTACTGTGACGTACATTTGACTCTCATCAAAACTCACATCAGCTTAAATGGTGGCTAGCAAGTACCTACTAATCATTGAACTTTGACCCCATAGTCATGGCCAGAGCGTCATCCAACTCTTAATCCTGATCTTGACCTGGTGCTTTTTTAGGTTTAACCCTTACCCAGAGCCGTGACAGTCACAATCCTGAGTCCACATTGCCCCATGTGGGCTCAGTAGGTCAGATCGAAAGCCCTGCGCAGAGTGCCCTAGTGTAGTGTAATGATATAACAGTTTCACTGCTGGAATATTTACATCAGAACATAAAATGCTTTAGCTACGTGATTGTAGCTGTACTTCAACTTTCATTTAAGACTCTGGGGCCAGTTCCAATTTTCTCTGGAAGAGATGAACCACAGCAGAAATAGAGGATAAAAACTTGCAGGGAATTCAAACTGAAATAAATGCTGCATGTAGGGAACAAAAACTAACAAGTGACCAAGTATACAATCACAGGCACTGTAGACCTGAACCTGAAAAATAAAGCTAACTTGGAAGTGCCAAAAACTGCAGTACCTCTAATGGCCACCTGAGGCTGGCTCCAAGAGCAAGTCACTCCCCATATACAGCTATGCTGAAATGCCCAACTTTTCAGCAGAAATAAACACGTTTACCATCTAGTACAAGATAGAAGTTTGGGCTCTCTAGCTATATAACTGACCTGTTTACATTTTATTAAGTTTCAGTTTAGATTAATTTCAAAGGGACAGCGCAAATTAATAAATACACATACTATAAAAATGCAAGAATTAGCAAAAGGCTATTTTTCATCTCTAGTCCCTTGGACAAGGTGTTACACAAGGCTTTCCAAAATACAACAAAGCAAAAAACAAAGAAGTGGGGCTTACATTTTAAAAGACTTGCAGACTTTAGGCTTAAAGTTAAGTATAATTAAGGGCGTGGTAGCTCTAAGTTATAGGCTGTCCGTGAGACTTCAGTTTATGAGTCAGATTCACCCCTCACTCTTTCATAGCTTCACCCTCTTGTCCAAATATGGTCACTTCCAGTTCCAGAACCACGATGGCAACGGCCAAATTGCTGAACTCAAGGCTTCAAAATGGGAGTCCACAAATAAATGGGTGATATCGTAGCTACGTCCATTATTTCTAAAGTCTACCGTAAGAAATTAATACCAAGGTCTGCTTCCATGAACTAAGTGACATTCCAAGTACACTGGTGTAGATATTAAATTTAGTGGACACCGACTCTTTGACACAAGTTTCTGAGGTAGTTAACTTCAGAAAAAAAAAAAAAAAAAAAAAAATCAGTTTTACCTTTAACCGATGAATAAATCATGGTAAATATTGAGCTTATTCCTGCCTTTAGTGTAGCTTGCTCCTGAGAAAATGTGCATAAATGTGCCTCTAATTAGCTATTCTGAATCAGTATAAAACTAAATGTTTTACTTATAATTGGTGTGTAACCCATTGTAGTACAATTTACATAAAGAAATTGCCCATGTAACAAACAATGTGTTCACCCAGGGAGGAAAGTATACTCGTTTAGCAAAGTGGAAAGTACTAATTTCCCCCTGGAGGATGTCCTGATGGTATGTTAGGTCTGTAGGTTGGCCTGATTAGCACAGAGCATGGAGTGTGTCTACACCATCTGACCCACTGAGTGATATTCATTTGTCATTCACATATTGGAGACCAACTGCTGTGTTTTTTGCTCAGGGCAAGGGGTTTCTCAATGAGTTGTTTGTGTATGATTGCACTGGCAATTTCCCACTGTGATATTACATGGAATACACATTTAAGTGCAAAATCTGTTTAGAATTTACTTTGTATATTTCCTTCCATGAAGAGGTTGTTTCAGTGCTGATTGAAATTTTTTTTGGTCTGAAATAGCTCTTTAATGAGTGTATCCATTATTGTGTAGAGAATCCACACAGTTCTAAACAATAGGAAGCCTACACTTTTCAGAATATATATGGAGGTGCTGAGTTGAGCTTGTCATCAGGTTAGGGCTGCATGTTATTGGAAAAAACTGATATTGTGATAGTTTTGTTTTGTGTGATACATATACCAGATACAACCAGATGACTTGGATAGCTCTATTTGGAAATAATTAATCATTCTTGAATTATTGGTGTGTTTTTGATTTGTGTGTGTGTGTGTGTGTGTGTGTGTGTGTGTGTGTGTGTGTGTGTGTGTGTGTGTGAGCTGAAAAATAGCTTTTTTCTGAGGACTTTTTTCTGATGGGGTGGGAATGAGGTATCTTAATACCCAGGTTGACTCACCATGACACCATTGTAATCATGTAATACTCCTCTATTAACCCATGTTAAAGTCAATGATCTAACCTGCCATAATAATGTTGCATGTTGCTACCCTAAAATAAGGGAGCCATGCTATTGTGCCAATGGCCCAAAACTTCGAAGCACTCCGAAAATAAACACTCCCTGTGGTTAGTTTCAGTTTTCAAGTTTTTACAGTTTTTACTGACCCTTCACAACATTTAAGCTACTGATCTCAGGTGTTTTTACCAACGTATGGCAGCTTTTCCCAGCAGCGTTTGGAACAATGCGCAGTTCTTCCGCTTATGTTGCTCCAATCATGTTCCTTGCTTTCATGTTGTGGTTGACTGCTAGCTGGGCGTACTTTGCTTGTTTATCAGACAGACTTCTCTTGTAGATTAACGTTACCTTTCCAGCCTTGTGGCTCCAAACCATAGTTTGGAGACCTCTGGTTTCTTTCATCTAATTCATTTATCTTAAGCCTGGCTTGTAGCTGGTAACTAGCATTTACACTCTGGCAACTCTGCAGTAAAAAATGGTTGGGAGATGTCGTGGTTACGTTGCATTAAACAGGTGCTTTATTTATTTTGGGCAATAAACACAAAACACATTATACTGAAACCTAAGCTTATCTAGACACTTTGTGCTGACTACCGTTGCTTTACTGTGATTGTGGCATTTGCCTGCCTAGTCATGGTACTGTACTCCACACACAGATGCAGGAAAATCTCACTTCCTATGACAAACATCACATACACACGTAACCTGACTGAAAGGGGAAGGCTTGGCCGGGAACATTAGTCATGGAAATGAGAAACGCATGAGTTTTCCTTTTGAATCAAACAGCATAAAACTTGTACCATGTCATGTTTGACTTAATTTGCCTTACTTGATATTTTACGTCATGCAATGTAACTATTGCACATACATACATGGCAATGTCAATGCTGAAATGATATATCGTGCAGCCCTACTTTGGGTGTCTCAGTTGGTCCCTGCCTGTTCCCAGTGACCCGATCCTAACCTGTCCAATTCCCTCATTAGCTCCCCAGTTTATATACCTGGCCTCAAACAGTAATTTCTTACCAGCTCCTCTGTTGTGCCCCCATAGGCATAGGACCCTTGCCTCTGTTTTTGTTTCCTAACATGCTGCCTTTGTGGTTCTGTATGCCACCTGTTGCCAACTTCTGTTTCACATTTTCAATTAACAAACTTCTTTCCTAACCTCCCTCCTTTGTTCCTGGGCCTTGCACTTGAGTCCATACATCCTTTACCAGAAACTTTACACTTACCCTACTATACCACTTAGTCTAGAAATCAAACCTGTAATAGTATACACAACACAAACCAGCCCAACATGGTCAAAGAATTTCAGTTCCAACACAGGTCAATAGGATACTCCCACTGCTGTGACTTTTTGGAGGAGTTAAATGAGGGAATATAAATGGAAAATTACTGCAAACCAGTAATATATTGTTGGCGATCTCAGGACAGTCTCTGTCGTGATGATGTTAACCATGATGTGACAAACCATGCTGGACAGGTTTCTCTCTGATTGCGACCCCATTATCCTATGCTGCTCACTGGTGTGATCAACAGAAGTCAAACCTACCTCAGCCAGCTTCGCCTTTTTCCAAACATTCACAAGTATTTATTTGGATAGGTCCATCTACCTACAGCCTGGTTGTTTAACCCATTCTAAGTGTGTGGGAAGTTACTGAGGGATTGTTTCCTAAGTATTGCCACCCTTACTGGTCAGTCAGTGTACTTAAGCAGAGGGGGGTGGACTTATACGGAGAGGGTATAAACTTCCCAAGCATTAGGGCACAGTCACACATGAGCAAAATAATACTGGCAAATATTCCCCTCCAGTTCACTTCCTTTCAATGCGAGTGAAGGGGCATAAAAAACATTTGCTTCTGGGGTGTCGGTGGCTTAGTGGATAGAACAGGCACCCCATGTACAAGGCTGTTGCCGCAGTGGCCTGGATTAGACTCCAGCCTGTGGCTCTTTATGCTTACCTGTCCTGTCAAGTAAAGGCAAAAAATACCTTAAAAAAAAAGTTTGCTTCTGGTGGCAAAGCATATTTTCATCATGGCATTGCGTTCAACTTTGGTGAACTTTAACAGGTAAGGTCGCAACCTCAACCAATAGCAAAGAAGTATTTCTAGAGGACACACTAATTGCCGCCTGGTTTAACAAGCCGATATTGTATGATATTGCCCATGGAAAATGAAAATCTGTCCCAGATAAGAGATGCTGCCTGGCTGGTAGTGAGATGGGGGACAGTCATGGGGACATAAGAAAATGGAAAATGTCCCAATGACATCGTATTCTGCTGAATTTATTTGTAAGCTAGCTAGCATCCATTTGTTAGGCAGCAAGCAAAGCAAGCAAGATAGCTAGCAACTTCTCAAATGATAGAAAAATTGAAAATACACAAAAACATTTGTAATAGAAAACAAAACTGTCACAATGTCTGCCTCAGTTGTGTATATTGCTGCTTATTTTGCCTCTCTGTCCATTGTCTCCGGCCACATTTCCACTATTCCCTAAGACCCTCATTGCCATTCTCCATTCATCCACCAGACACCCTCAGACCTTCCCTTCGTTTCCCATCACCTTACTGCCACACCCACCTGTTCACACTTTGTTCATCAGCCCTGCAGTTTATAACTAGCCCTTATCCACGAACTCCTTGCCAGTTCACCTTTTTTTTTTTTACCCATGTTTTCTGGCTTCTTTAACCTGTTGTCTAGTACCTGAAACTTGGACTCTGTCATTTGTTACCCACCCATGCTTTTGGACTTTGGATTTCCTTGCCTGCCCCACGTTGGATTTGTTTGCCTGTTTGGACTGACTTCTCAGGTGTTGACCCTTGCCTACTTCATGATTCCTGTACCTGTCAGTAAGCCTAATACCTTATTAAATCTCTGTACTGATCTGCTTTGTCTGGCTCCAATACTGCTTTTCCTGAGTCGTGACAAATATAATGACATTCACACGCACATTGCTCTTACACTGTGAAATATGTTTTCAACCAGTGGTTATGTATGGTATAAAATTCCCTTACAATTACTCATATCAGCTTAGATTTGTCTGTACACATCATTACTTCTTTCAGTCTGAAAGTGTGAACTTTTAAAAACTTGAGGCTTTTGAACTAGATTCTTCCTTGTGCTTTAACAATATTTTTGAACCATTACCAGACCACTTTTCTGTTTGTCAGTTTGCTATTCTGCACATATTGCGTCCCTTTGTTTCTGTATAATTTTGTCTGATTTTTAATTTGTTCCCTGCACTGTTTAGCTATTTGTTGTATTATCATTTTAACACCTCGTATGCTAGATCCAGCTCCCTTCGAGTGGCCTTCCCATGCTAATCAGGACCTGTTATTTTAGTTACTCCGACAAATTCAAATAAACACAAGAAGTTTGTGCTCTCAAAAAGGATCAGCACTTAGTGAATAACCTCCTAAGCCCTACGATAAGCTATTATGGCAAGGCTTAACTATACAGACCAGTGAGCAGTGATAACTAACATGTCTTTGGGGTCATCGGGTGGGAACCTCCTTTCACCGGTGTTTCGTCTAGTTGGTCCCACGACACCTCCAGGAGGCTAG
>NC_065507.1:38410387-38419783 GCF_006386435.1 Epinephelus moara | reverse complement strand
CTACATAGCATAACTACAATATAAGCTAAAGTTAAAGGAGATAACTGAACTTACAGGATCAGCAAGCACACTCACCTTGCCGCATGGCCTCAAACAAAATGGATTCCAATAGGCCACTCCCACACTTAAATACTTCCTCTTCCTGGATTTCTCCTGAGAGAAAGCACAATTGTCAACATTGTCAACATTGTCCATTTGTCTTTTTTATAGTATTGTTTGTGTTGGTCGATGCAGATGTAGAAGTAAAGTTGTTGATACTGTAGTTGTGTTTGTTGTAGGCCTAGTTGACCTTGACTATTCAAAATCAACACTGCCAGCAACCCCAGAAACTAGCTAGAAGTTGCATTTAGTGTCAACTACTGAGCAATGCCCAAATTTAGTTCCAGGAATTCATTCTAAAAGTGGACAAAAAACAAAGTAGCATGTACAAATCCATAACTTTATGAAGCTTTGTGTTTG
Source organism: Epinephelus moara (assembly GCF_006386435.1). Lineage (NCBI taxonomy): Eukaryota > Metazoa > Chordata > Actinopteri > Perciformes > Serranidae > Epinephelus > Epinephelus moara. The sequence goes on along the minus strand of NC_065507.1, from coordinate 38,419,324 downwards.
GGAATCTACAAAAAGAAGCTGTGTTTCTTACTTTCAGACACAACAAAAATACAATATATTAGAACCACAAAACCCCAAAGCCAAAGCAGCAAAGCTCTAACATTCTCATTTAAGAATTGTTCATTGCTTATAGCGCCTCCTGGGCAAATTTATTTTTGTTATTTTCTGCCAGCTTAGCATTTTCTTCTGTGGCATTATCTGAGTGTGTTTGAGCAAGTGACTAAATGCACCACCGTAGAAAGCCCTTATCACCTAAACACATTGTAACTTCAGCTCCAGGTGTTCGCTGCCATGTTACTGTACCCAACACACATGGCCATGTTGCTAATTAAAGCAATCCCATGCTTATCCTGAGAGGGAAATACCTGGATTAGAGGGAGATTTGCAACTCAAACCTAAGACATGCCTAATCAATTTAAAGCCATTAGACAATTAATTCACTTTGGTGGAGGGTGGATATTGCACATGCACTAATCTGGCCCCTAAGTTGTCACTGTGTGTACTGATGAGTATTGAGTACTCTGTGTATATATACAGTGATGAGAGTGTGCAAGCAACCTGAGTAGAGAAAGGGATAAACAGTGATGTTTCCTGTGTGAGCATCAGGTCAGTAGTTTCAGCTTATATCACGAGTTATGAAAGTCATACTCTGGTTTGCTCTGATGTGAAGTCATGCTGCATTCCACTAATGAATGCATTTTGGAAATTCTATAAAGAAAAATATTTTGTAGCACTCCGTTAAATTGGTGTTTAAACTTGTAAACGTGGGCATATTTACATGGCCCTGAAGTTTCAGTGATGCAGTTTCTTGATTCTACACTGGCATGGCAGTATGCACTGTCAACATCATTCATGATTAATAAGCAGGTATTGTATATCAGTTTCTCACTGAGTGTTACCATAAATTCATGAAGAAACAATAAACATTGTGAATTCTCACACAACTCATGCAGTATAATCCAAGTCTCATTTATCCAGTTTTATACTTAGTACTCCCAAACCCGTGCATTTTTGCTTAAAAGTTTTTAAAAAAAAACACCAGTAACTGTCTCATGCACGGATGAGTAGCATGCAACTGGAAAGTAGAGAGATGCCAACTTCTGAGCCCCCCTGTCCTGACACAGAGGGGACTGGATGTATGTATTGTTCCTCAACCATAGTTGTTGTCAAATAGCAGGGCTTGGTCAAGGACTTCCAGCGTCAGACACCAACAAGAAAAGCAGTCTTTTCACGATGACATGGTACACATCTGGTTGCCACATCACACCAACATGAATACCAGGACCCAAGGATTCCCAGCAGAATATTGGATTGTAATAAGACGATCAGTGTTATTCACTTCACCAGGCAGTGATTTTATTGTTTTGGCTGATTAGTGTATATGTACTGTCTTGATCTTTTACTATTAATTGTTTCTTTGCAGAGAAGTAAAATATTCTTGTCACCTTGAACAAATACATGAATTTGTGAAAAATCTGTGACATTTTATACTAAAGACATACACACAGAAATGGACTATGTGGACAGTTCCCTTTGATTCTTCCTAACCACCACAGAGCTTTCAAGATATCACATGCCATTTCTGATGGTCATCCAGAATGCATAGAACCATTATTGCACATGTAACATATTTTAAACTGAAAATATTACTTTATATTGTGCATACAAAATGTGAGGGATATTTATCCATGTGTATACTTTCAGTATTTTACATAGCTACAGAGGAGGGAAACTTGACTAATACTTGAGTCACACATTGTCTTTAAGCTGAGAAAAATTGGCCTGAATATTTCTGTGGAGAAAAAAAGCAAAAAAACATTCATTCCAATTAAAGCAGGCCTGTGCAAGTGCAGCCAAGCAGCTCTGTTATTCAATTCCATTAGAATGAACGATGCAGCGGCATGCAACCATGCAGTTAACAGGAATTAAAACCATAGGCAAGATGACGGATTACACAAGAATAGAGGTGTGTGTGTGTGTGTGTGTGTGTGTGTGTGTGTGTGTGTGTGTGTGTGTGTGTGTGTGTGTGCGTGCGTGTGTGTATGCATTCATGCACACATGTATTTTTTTTCCTTGCTTTCTATTTTGCCAAAATTGTACATACTAAATATTTTTTCCCTACACATGTACTTGAATATTAAATCAAAATAGCTTGAACATTGAAACGTGCTATTAGGTCTATGCTGTGGCATGGCTTCAGTGTACTTGTCAGCATTTGCCAGCTGTAGTTATTACATGATGTATGGCTCTGTTCTTGATGCATGCATGACAGTTGGCAGTCATTAATCATAGTTAGAAGATAGGACATGGTTTAGGGTCCCTTTTCTCGCTCTTGGCGAGTCTCATATAAGTTTAGCGTGGCGTTCTCGAGGTCCAAGCAGCTGCAGGAATGGTGACATGCACAAACACATTTCATATCATTCAACTGAATGAGAATGCTGCTAAAAAAAAAAGAGCTTGTAAACACACACAATCTGGCAAACACTGGGCATCCTTTCCTCCACTGTACACTTTATTAAACAACCACAGAGTGTGTGCTGATTTCACTGCAGAAGAACTTTGCTTTACTTTTCCTCTCCAAACTTTCCATTGTTCTGCTGCTCAGCATCATGTTTCTTGTAGATGCGTGGGTGTGACAGTCAGAACCAGGTTCACCGAGTGTGTCTGCGCTGGTAAAACAGCATTGTTGCGACACACCCACCTTAACAGAGTAGACTAACCATGCATTTAATTAGAAACAAAAGCTGGAAATAATTAATTAGACGGCAATTCCCATTTTTACCCTTGCCAAAGTTTATAATGGAGTAGATAGGCGGACGGAATTTCACAGAAAATAATTCATTAAAATTAAAAGCGAGGGCAGGCCACAAAGACAAATGGTCACTGTTCCACTTCAGTGTCCTGCTGCCTTGCTTGGAAATGTTTTGGTGTTCTTTTGGTGCATGTATTGATATGGTTGACTGTTCACTTCCCCGTGAGATCATGCAAACCATTGGATTTGTACTGCAGTTTGGAAATGTACAGCCAAAATTGAGCATGCTAACATTTTGAAGCACACCTCTATTACTAATTTACTTCATCTAAGCCATTAAAGTCAGTATTGCAATAGTGTAGATGAATCGTATGAGGTCACCAACACATTCAGACTGGGATATGAATAATCTAATGCAAACACCTCACTTGAACAGAGATTATATTTGATTGAAGGACAGTCTGTTTTGCGAGAGCGTGTTAGGTCATTGTTTATTTCAATTACAGCCATTATTCATGGAGCACACCAATTTTGTGTGATCACAGTCTGAATCAGAGGTTGCTGCCGCAACTCCCCTTCATTCCAACACTCTCTCATACCTAAAGGGCAGAACAGGTCAATTTTCACTGACTTCAAAAATGACACACATGACCATCCCCAAAATGACATATATTACTGTCCTAGCAGTTTCAGTTTTAAACATATCCTTAGCATAGGATTTGCAAAGTGGAAAATAGTACATATAGAAAGGAACCTTATTTCCAACTCTCCCTCTACAGCATTTCTCACACACCCACAGCCTAATCGTCTTCCAAAATAAATGAATACCGGTAGATTATTTGTCATTGTCTTTTGTGGTCTGATGCACCTATCAGCAGGACAACTCTGATTGTCAGTGCCTGTCAAACCTGTTACGAATGGCCGCTACAAAAATGATTTATATAAGTGTCTTCTGATCTGCTGCCTCTATGGTTTAAGTAAGTTTAGGCACACGAAAACTACTTGGTTAAAGTCTGGAAAAGATTGTGAGCTGCTGATTTTGACCGTTGGTAGGAGATGGGATGCAAACAGTTGTTCCTCATGTCATAGTCATATGCTTTCTTGACCCATTCTGTTCACCTGACCTACTCGAAGACGTTGTAGGGTGCTATGATACTGTTATGCTACCTGTGTCTTTGCACCTCCACAAACTTGGTCAATTGCTGCATAATGTTGGTGTAATTGTCAGCCTGTTGGTTCAGTTACAGATACAGTTGCCAGGCCTCCCCTGATTCTGCCATCCAGAAAGGGGTTTCACTTTTAGATGATCCAGGATCTTTGTTTGAAGCATAATTTGATCTTTAGGTATTTGGCTTATTCTTTCCACAGATCCTCTTGATTGGTTTAGATGATACACTACAAATTAGCACCCCACGTATTAACGTAAAGTTAAAGGGTAGGTTTAGGCAGTTAGTTACAGTATTTAGGTTTTGGATAAAGAAACGTGGCAATGATGTACCTGAAAATGACTCAAAGTTCACACAGTTCCATACACCAATCTCCTTGTGAAATTTCCTGTGTTTTCTGACTAATCCACCACACCAGCCTGTATTCGTATGGGACTGCTTCCTTAAAAGTCTGGTCAGCAAATTGTTCACATGATCACAGCCTCCCCAAATTATTATGCACAATATTGTATTGTTATGCACAATTACTAGCTTATGCTATCATGGGATATGTATGCATTTTGGTGCATTCCTTTTCATAGAAAAACGTATGAACAGTGCATGAGAACAGTGTATATTTTTCTGGTGAAACCAGGAGAGTGAAGCAGTTTCGGTTTAGGTTTATGGCAGTACAGTCAAGAGGACTACAGAGCATCAGATATGCAATGCTTTGATTTGAAACAGAATTGGGGCATTAATCAATGTAATTATATATCTTGTTGAAAATAGAGGGTAATGTCATAGTTTTTCTTGTTGTCATTATCACAACAACCATAACTCCATCAGGAGCCTTTCCTATACCACCACAAATACTGCTCTGGAGAGAAATGCCTTTTTTGTCTTTTTTTTTAAACAAATATTTCAGTTTTGGTTTTCTGAACTTGTTGCCTTTTTATCAAAATGTTCTGTAAACTTCACACTGAGATTAATGGCTGATCCGAAGAGCTCATTTGAGTAACAAGATAAGAACAAACAAAACAGATGCAAGAGAAAGGACACATTTACACTCCAATTAGTGCTTTTAAAGGCCTGCGTTGTATCAAATGCAGAAAACACAGCCTGTAGCCTCCTCCATAATGAGTCATTGAACCATAGCTTCCAATGGGCCTCCTCCGTCACTGTCACGTCTACTGAGTGCCTCAGTCACATTCAAATTGGCCCCGGGGCCGCAGACATTGATAGAGGGTCTGTGTGTGGTGGGAAGCATGGAGGCTAATTTCTCCAGGCTGAGCTGAGGCAGTCCAGTCGCTGTCCATCACTTCCCTGTTATTTGCATTGGCCCCAATCAGTCCAGAGTGTTGATCAATGCAGAGTCAAAGTGAGCTTTCTTTCAGCATTAGGAACTGCTTTCCATTATACTGTTAGGTGCAGCCCAGCAATGTTTTGGTGTGCTGAACAGACGCTGGGAGGACCGCATGTTTCGATGTAGTGAATCTGTGTAAAGGTGGCACCAATGAGAAAGTTGACACAGCTGTAGTCTTTCATAGCTGCATCTGTATTGTTCTATGAAAACAGCAGCTTATATCAGTTTTCAGAACTGGAACCTATCTCACACAAACAGCACAGAGAGCTAAAGGAAAAAAAACAAAGTTGAAGCCAAAAGGAGACCGGGGGGGGGGGGGTATCCCAGCACAATTCTACGTCATTGCAAATGCACATTCCTGGTTTCTTCTTATTAGCAGATTTTACTTTTCACCTTTAGGTCATTCAAATTCTAGAGCCATATAAAACATCCTGTTTGTATTATAAACTGGCTGGCAGTGTTTTAGTGTCTTACGCCCTATTTGCATGGGACTAGTTTTACCTGGGGACCTTTTGTAATTTGTAATAATTGCAGAGGTCCTCTGTGATCTTCCCATGCCAATCTGTCATGTCCATAATTTTTTAAGTAAAAATTCCACCAGAAATGACTGCCCATATTTTCCCAAACACAAAGGTCATGTGATAATGTTTGTTCCATGCAAATCCATATCTTGGTGACTTGGGGGTCATATTTTTATTTCTTTTTTATTATTATTTTTTTATGTTTTTGTTTTTTTTTGCACCTTTTTTCTCCCTTTTTCTCAGTCGGGAATTACTGAAACAGTGCTGGCTATTGTAAACTGATATTTTTTACAGCATTTTGGGTGCAAATTCAGGGGGCTGATCTTTCTACACAGTGTAGAGACCCACCCCACACACAAATTAAAATGAGTGTCTATTTGCATGCCCAATGACATTGCAGCCATTGCTCTTGTCGTTCAGGAAGTGGATGTTACGCCAAACCTTGACATCATACCAAGGGGATAATGTCAGTACATGAAAAAAATGCAGACTTTGCTTATCTCCTGAAAATGTGATGCACAAAACACAAACGTGAGAAGTAACTTTTAAAAGAGTCCCATACAATTGAGGCTAAATAAGCATTCAAACTTAAAGGTGTACTGTATGTCTGAAACCTTTCCAGATTCATACTTCCTAGAGGATGCTGCTTTTTCATTATGAAAACTCCAAAAGTTTTTCTCTAGCACTTCTCTCAGGCCTAATCCACATGGACATGAGTATCTTTGTAAACATAGCTTTTCTATGTACGTTTTGGCCTTCCATCCACACATCAACTGCACTTTACAACTCCGCCCAGAGTCAGGATTTTCAGTCACATTTCTTGGTGTCGACTTGTAGACAGGGAAGAAGCGTTTCATGCAATGGGGGACATGACAAAAATAGTTCTTGCTCTAACCTTGTTAGTGGGACATTTTGCATGTTAACACATACATGTACAGTTACTCTTATAGTATAGTGAGTAACAAAAATGTCACTGCTCCAGGTAGCCTTCTGATATTAGCTTTTATTGATCAAAGGTTCACTAAAAAGATATTTAATTGGGGTATCTCGCATGGTTATCCTTGGGTTAAAGAGCTGAAACCCTTGTTTTACTTGAATGATATGTCATTTATTTTTCAAAATAGGTTATCTTGTGATATTCAGGAAATTAGGAGTAAAATGTTCCTTACTCCTTACTTACTAAAGAACAGCTACAGCACAGAACCCTTTGTGAGGTATAATTTTAACAAAAGACAAAAACCTCTTTGTGCACAGCTACGTTCAGGAACATTACCTCTAGCTCTAGGGACTGGTAGGTTTAGTAACTGTCCAGAAGAGGACAGACTTTGTTTATTGTGTGAATTAGGAGAAATTGAGAAGGAAGTTCATTTTTTGTTTTACTGTCCTGCTTATGAGGCTGAGAGGGTGGTATTATTACGTAGAATGTCTTCCTTTTATGTTTATTTCTTTGAGTTGGATGATTATGAAAAACTTGAACTATGTTTCAGGAAGGGAACCTTTTTTGTTGCAGATTTTGTTTGCAAGGCCTGGGAGAGAAGACAAAATATTTTGTTCAAGAATGAGCTGTTATAGTATGTTTGTTTCTTTTTTGTTATTTTGAAATGAACTGAATTGTTATGAATTATCTGTGAAAGCTGCAACTATCTGTTTTGGTCTCTTATAAACCCATGAGGGTTGGACACTTTTAGGTGCATGACACGGGAATAAAAGAAACTAACTAACTATTCAGGCTTCTGATTGGCTAACACCTTCTTCTTCCTCTTTTTCTTTACATGACTGTAAGGTTAGGCTTGTATTGTATTGTTTGTTTGGCTTTTGAAATGCGTGTCAATTGTGTTTTTGCCTTTTCATTTGTGCTACACCGAGTAGATTTTAAAATCAGGTGGAGAGCAACACTGGAATGACATAGGAGTTCAGGTGAAATAAAAAAAAAATATAAAAATAAATTACAAAAATGTAAATAGTTACGAAAAACCTACTAGTGGTGTTGATAAGAATAAAAAAAACAATGACTTAAAATACTACAATACTATTTACTAAAAAAAAAAAACATGCAATGTTATCATACCAAAAACTATAAGAGGCACACATAAAAATGTTCTTAAAATTGTCCGGAGAAGCACCTTAAGGAAAAGCAATCAACTGTCCTTATCTTAGTCTTACGGGTATCTGGCAGCAGACTCTGGCCAATATGGCATCAAGACACTGCAGGTCCACTCTTCCAGGTTGGAAGTCCATGCGTCCATAGGCAACTCTGCGCAATGATTGTTATGCACTGTAGTGCTGTGGCCGCTGCTCACTTCTCTGCGCTGGTTTCTCTCAGCAGACCATCCCTGAATGTACTGCTGACTGCCATGCTGTTTCAAAAGCTGTGCTGTTGTCTGCCGTCCCCTCGTGCTGCTTCCCTGAAGCTTGCTCTGCTCAGGTTTGGGTGCTGCCCCTCGAGCCGTCATCTCAGGCTGTCTCAGGCTTTTCCTGGTCCGGCACATCTTGGCCTATATTTTCGCATTTTCATTGCTTAAGGCTCTCCTCTCCACCACCTCATCGGTAGTAGTCCGAAACAGTCTTGTCTGGTTGGGTGTTCCACCTTGTCAGTCTGTAAGAGACTTTTCTACCAGGTGCAGGTATTTGGCACTAATTGAGGAAGACCACAGCAGGAAGTAAAACTTACTCAAATCACAGCAACTATACAATTATTCACTTAAAGCAAGCAAAACATGCAAATAAAGACAGTAAAATCAAGCACAATAAAAACATACAAGATAAAGCAAAATATAAAAGCACAGCAAACTATAGAAACACAATAAAACTAGCACTTCTACCTTGTGACACACACACTCTCTCTCACACACACACACACACACACACACATACACACACACACACACATATATATATATACATATACTTTTTTGACAACAGTAAAAGAAAAATCTTGTATCTTGTATACAAAAATACTCGGACTTGTTAATCGTGGATGCAACATTCTGTATCACACAATCGCTGTGAAGACTTTAATTTGGACCCATTAATTTCTGTGTTTATTCATTTATATCCTCTTAGCATCGAAAATGATTATTTAAAAAAAAAATTGTTTGGAAAGCTTTAGGTGTCCCCTGCTGCTCTCTCTCTCTCTCTCTCTCTCTCTCTCTCTCT
>NC_065507.1:38398390-38409435 GCF_006386435.1 Epinephelus moara | reverse complement strand
ACATTAACATTGCATACGCATTCACACTTTTTTTTCACCCACCCCCCCCCCCCCCCCACACACACACACACACACACACACTTGAGCTAGATGGCTGACAGGCTGGACTGTTTGTGTGTAGGTAGGTGGGGACATAATTCACTTGTACTTCTATTTTTAATGTAACTTTTTTATTTTTTAGATCACCTTCTTTTATCGACAGAATACAAACCTGCCTCTGATGTTCTCACTAAAAGCTGTCCAGTGCAATCACAGTCTTCTGGTGTTGGGAGAACATAACTTCATTTCCTCCTAACCACATTTACCCACAATCCTGCTGCTTTAATCTCTGAATGTCTGCTATTACAGAACACATAAGAAGAAACAAAAATAAAAAAGAACATGTGAAACAGACATCAGCTGACAGTGAACATCAAACCAAAACCCAACACAACAATACTGGTTATCAAACATGAATCAGTGGACAGTCCGAGAAAGACCGCTTGGTCCACCACTAAATCCATACTGAAATATCTTGAAAGCTATTACATGAATTGCCATGAAATGTTGTGCTGACATTCATGGTCTCCAGAGGATAAAGTGGAACAACTTAAGTGATCTTCTTAGGTCTGCTGGGTGGGGTCCTAGAAAAAAATACAGTGTCTAAGCATAGCTCTGCTGGGGGACTCAAACACTTGTTGGCAAAGGAGAAACCTTGAGGGAGGAGATTGGGAGGAATGGTTTGCCCAATCTGATCTCAAGGCACAGTCTAGTTTGGGGAACTCAGAATTTCCTCTCTGCTCTTTGAAGATTATGTGGATCTGTTTGCTTCATAAGATCATAACTTTCAGCGAACATCAGGGCAGTTTTCAGTTAAAGCAGTCAGAGAGAGTTAGCACCTCAAATCTGAGGCCATGGTTCCCTTGTTCCCCCATCACTTGGTCTTGTTCACAAGTGAGGGTAAAATGGAGCATGAGATTAACAGGTGGATTGGCACGGCATCAAAAGTAATGCCACTGTTGTACCAGACTGCAGTGGTGAGGAACAAGTTCAGCCCTCACCTATGGTCACAAGCTTTAGGTAGTGACTGAAAGAATAAGATCACACCTACACGCAGCTGCCATGACATCTAGAGAGAGACTGGAGAGCTTGGAGAAGAGCTGCTGCTCCTGTGCATTCTAAAAGAGCCAGTTGAGGTGGTTAAGACACCTGATCAGGAAGCTTCCTGGATGCCCTCTTTTTGAGGTTTTGTGGGTGCATCTAACTGATAGGAGATCCTGGGTAGACTCACAACACATTGGAGAGATCATATATCTCATCTGCCCAGGAAACACCTCAGGAAACTCCAGGACAAGCTGGAAAACACTGATGGGGAGAAGGTTGTCTAGACTATTACCTGCTGCCACCACGACATGGCCCCAGATAATGGAGGGATAGACTAAAATTTCTAATGTAATTGTCTAATACTTTGCTTTACAGCAAAATACCTGCAAATGTAACAACATATAAATGTTAACATGGTAACACATGAAAGCTAAGTTGGTGAACATGGTAAACACTGCCTGCTATTATCCACATGTTAACATTAGCTGTGTCCCAAGTCTATACAACATACCAACTATATACAGTATGTAGTACACTACTTTACGGCGTACTGTCTCTGCAGTAAGTATACAAAAAAATCATCATACGTAACAGTTTATACAATGGTTGCACAATTTTACATTAATCAAACGGCAATCATTGGAGCTGTTTCACCACATACACAATTAGTTTTAATTGTTAATAGACATAATTAGCTTTTCCATATCTTCACAAGAAAATGAGTAGTTCCTTCAGTCATTATTAATCAACTAATTATTAACTAATGATAGGCTACTGTATGCTCATCAGTTCCTTAGGAACTACTAATTTTTTGTGAACCTTATTGTAAAGTGTTACCCTTTTGTGCATTGCATCGTTGGAGAATAGAGTCCATCTTTACTACACTCAGAAAATGTATTTTTTAAAATGCACAGTGACTGTTTTGCAAATAATTTATTTTCTTAAAAACAGAATTAGTGTGTAGTATAGTGAACATGATGAACATGTTAGCGTTCAGGTGTTAACATTTAGCTCAAATTACTACTGTGTCAAATCACAGTGAATAATTACCAAAAAAAAAGTTAACTTGTAGGTTTATGTCTTTTGGGGGGAGTTTGTTAAATGTCATTTAAACATGACATTACATTAATGTTCATTATATTTTAGTGTTTCACATAGCACTAATGCTTTAGTTGTGTGTTATTACATTTCAGAAAGCAGCACCAAACTGGATCTTTTAAAAGCTCATGAAAGAAGTGAAGACGTTTTCAACCATATCAGTCGTCATGATGGTGAAACCTGAGGAAAAAGGCCCTGCTTGAAAATAACTCAAATGATCCTTTAACCTTGAGGGAAATGTTTCCCCAGTGTCTCCGTGCTGCATTTGCAAGAATGTCCATGTGGTTCTCCCTTATGGAGGTAAGTGCTGTGCAACAACACACAAAACACACACACACTCACGGCTGCTCTCAGAGCTGTAGAAGGAGGTGTTTGGGATCAATTGTGGATAATTGGGTCTCCACGCGACATAATCTTACATTAGTACAGCCAGCTGTGCAGCAGGCATGCATACTACCTGTTTACTGAGGGTAGGGGTGCTGTTTTGTGGTTGCATGTCTTGTGCATGTATGTGTGCATCTCCAATCATCTGAATACAATTAAAAAAAAAATTAAAAAAAACAATAGCAAATACTTATTTCCCATGTTTGTTCCACTCTGTATGTGACAGAAAAGCTGACCTACACCATAATCTGATGTATCTCTACGGATGATAAACACTAGGGTTATGTGCGTGTGACATCACCAACCCTATCTTTGTCATTCTCCATCTTCCACTTCACACACACACACACACACACACCATACAACCAGCCGAAACTTTAAAAAAAGAGGCCGCTCACACCAATTTTGTAATCAATGCCCACAGAAAATGGGATTCCTCCGGCCGCCGGCAATTAATACATTTGTGTCCTTTTTTAACACTAGTGAACCGAGCTTGAAATTACCAATGACTGGCTCCTGCTCATTTCCATATTTATTGCAGCGGAGGACGAGGTGGTGGTGGCGGCAATGGTGGTGGTGGTGGGGGGTGAAAACTGGGGCGAATGATTGATGTGGAGCTCGCCTCCTGCATTACAAACAGCCCATTATTGGGCAGACAGAGGAAGAGAGAGAGAAAGACAGAGAGAGAAGGAGAGAGAGACACTGAGAGGGACTGACAGTGAGAGCAGGAGAGGCAGAGAGAGAGAAGAGCGGTCTAGCATACAGTTGATTAAAGTTGAAGACAGTGGGATCAGTCTGCGCCGGAGGTTTTTGTCCTCCACCCCTCCTTCCCCCCGCCTGTTTCCCTTCTCCCTCTTTTTTTCTTCCTCTCGTCCTCTCACTCCATATTTTGTGGGGAAGATAGCCGGGGCGGGAGCATTAAAGGCCTGTTTTAATGGATGTTGACAAGGAGTGGACCAACAAAAGCCCAAGCCTGAGGATTTGCTTGAAAAGATTCAATCAGACATGTTTTCACTGCGATTAATTGGCGGACTCTGAGGGGGAGGGATGTGGGGATGAAGGGATTGGCGACGGAGGTGTGAATGAGTGTGATTGTTCCGAGCACCCCCTCCCCACCATCAACCCCCTCTCCCCTTTTCCTTGCACACCCCCATGCTTCCCTCTGTCATTTTGAGCGATAGTTTGGAAATGTCCTTTGAATGATGCTAAAGAGCAAACTCCTCCGCCCTCCCACTTCCCTCCTCCTCCCCGTGAATTATGAGTATTATTTCAGGGAGGTGGGATGTGGTGAGCCAGAGAACAGGACTACACCGCTTTGATTGGATCTGACCTGACTCTTCTTGTGTCAGACACACACACCCACAAATACACACACTGATAGAATCGCTGGTGTGAGTGTCTGTGTGCAGTGTGATTAGCTTAGACAACCATGTCCTGATCATGACAAGAGGTAAAAGCAATATTGCTGACCTAACTCTGAACTTCTTTTAGTCATCGCACACACACGCACGCACACACACACACACACACACACACACACTGACATGAAGTTTGACCGAGACCTTAGCCAAACTAAACTCAACAAACATAATTGGTTTTGATTTCTGTTTTGCTGATTGATTATAGTTGACCTCAACTTTTGTGAAAGAAAAGAAGTCAAATATAATGAAAGCAACACCCGCCTTTTTTCATCAGATTAACAGTCTGGACACACCAGCATAAAATGACAAAATTTTCCAGTTAAATAAATAATCCCAGTTAAATTGCTGATAATAAATCTGCATAAATGTTTTGCATCAAGTTCAATTTTAGTGGAGTGCCCTGGTACACTAGGTTAAGGAACAGGCCAAGAACCACTATCTCCCTAGTCTCTATATACAGACTCTACATTCAGTGAATGTAGAGTCTGTAGGCAAACCCCGGAGATCTTGACTCCGGAAGAAGAGCGAAAGAGCCCTGGTTTCCGGCTGTAAGCTGTTTGTAGTCCGCCTGATATTGACCAATCACGTTTGAGCCGGCTGCAGTTGTTGCCAGGTTAAACGGTCCGTCTTCCGGAAGTCAGACGCCGAATACAGCCGATGGGTTCCGAGAATGCTATCTCCCAGGTTCACTTGCGACTGGAGACTTTTTTGTATGCCATTTACCATCTTTCTCTCCCTCAATTTCCTGTCATTTCTCTACTGTTGCCTGTCAGTAAAAAACGCCATTGCACCATTGACCAATATAGAACCATCTTGATATCTTAGGTAACCTTTGAGGGAACGGAGAACTTGAGGCTTAAATAGGGGAAGCTATTGTAGCTAACTGACATTTAGCAAGTGGAGAGCTTTTATCCCCCATAATGCTGTAGTTAGTGAGAAACTTTATTGTTCACGATGTAGAAAATAAACTTTGGCTTCACCACAATTAACCTGAATTACCAGTAAGACAATAATAACAAAAGTAAAATATACATATTCTGCAAACATAAAGCAGATGTGCAAACTTAGCAAGGGGTGGGGTGAAGCAGTGGCCCTGTGTGACTGACTCTGTATTAAATAATTAGCTGAACTTGGGAAGAATGAGTTCTCGTAAAGAATTTTGGTTGCTCAGTGCAGTTTAATGCACCTTCCTGAGGGACACAATTCAAACTGGGGGTACAATAGATGGGACAGATCACTTGTTATGTCTAGAACTTCCTTTTTGATTTCCAGAACATGCCTGACACTTAGTCGGGGATGGATTGGCTACACCTTCTGGAAACCCAATGCCAGCAGATGGAACCCCCAAGGCACAAGAAAGAAAGGGTAGCCCAAGAACCCCTGGCACAGGGATGTCCAGACTGACATTAAGCAGAGCAGGCTGGAGTTGAAACAGCTGGAAAAAAAAAGCCCAGGACAGAAGACTCTGGTGAACTGTAGTCAACAGCATATACTCTGATGCTGGGTGTAAGCAAGTCAGTAAGTTTTACTACTCTTGACAGTTTCCCTTTACATTTGACACTCAAGTGTCTGTGCTATGAAACCATGTCAAAAGACAAGATGCTTTCCACCAGAGTTTTGTACACCATTTCTATTTAGGGTTCAAGCCCTTAAAGGGGCAGAACCACAGATGCCACAAACTTGTACCTCAAAACCCAGTGGACAGAATTTCACCAAATTTGGTACACATGCTGTGGATTCAATTATTAACCAAGTTTGGAGTGTCATGGTGATTGGTGCATGTGGGCATGGCCTAGTTAGTATTGTATGCTTTATTATGCCTTTGCTCAAATTACCATGACCTGGAAAAAGCTAGAGACGTGAAACTTGGCACCATAACCAGAAATTATATCCTAATGCTTCACATCGAATTTGATCCCCACCAGCCTGATGGTGGTACAATAACTGAGATCGTAAAAAAAGAAAACTTTGACAGACAACGCCCCTCACACCATGAGTTTGAATGACCTGAAATTTGAAAGCCATCTACATCTCAATGTGCTCTACAAAAAGCCTCTTGGACAATTAAGGCCTCCATGATGGAATATTTGCTAATTTACATTATATGAAAAAACAGTATTATGAATAGATTTTTCTTGTGTCTTTGATTGTGGGCAATTCAGCTGCTTCCTTCTGCTGCCCCCAGGAAGGGCTTGCACCCTTGAACTGATGCTTGCGGCTATATTATTATAATATATTTATGTAATATTTTGGCTCATCCCGAAACCGTGAAAGGAATGCTCCACCCACAAAATGGCCATTTGTAATCTTGTAAACAATTAGTCACACCATGTTACCTTGAATTTGTTAAGAAACCTTTGTTTTTCTTGCATGCCTCCATGGACAAAGGTTGCCATAATTATTGATTGATTGGAGATGATGTTTACCAACAACAAATCTATACCAAAACATCCATTTACAAACTCTCACACAACTTGTGTAGTATAATACAAGTCTTATTTATCCAGTCGTATGCTCAGTACTTCGCAAGCACATGCATCTGGGCTTAAAACCTAGTATAGTATTGGAGTCTGGTTTTGAAGAGAGCACCAATAACTTTAATTTTTCAGTTTAAAATACAAAGGAATATTGTAAGTGAAAATGCATTCATTTGGAAAGTCCTGAGCATATGAATGAATGAGTGAGACTTGGATTACGCATGAGTTGTGTGAGAGTTTGTAAAGTGATGTGTTAATATAGTGTTGCTGTTATTAAAGGATAACACACTGTGTGGCGCTTAGCATGGCTCCTCTGTTTTCTTCCGGCAACAAGCAAAGCTCTCGCGACATGACGTCACACACAGCTTCACAGAGGTGAAGGGTAAGGGAAACGCTTAGTATGCTATTTACAGAGATAGCACTGGCGATCTGAACCGGTCAGTGGTGAAAAAAAAAGCACTTTTAATGCGCAAACTTATACGGGACGCATTTGCCCCCGTTACCATTTTAGCTCGTTTCGCGGCTCCCGGCTGCATCCGCCTCCCTCAATACTGAACCAATTGTAGAACGAGTTGTTCCCATGAATCATACGCACACATACACATGGGGAAACAGGGCCCAGGTTGAAAAATACCTAAGTTATCCTTTAAACATGGTCCTTAATCAATAAATCAGTATGTCATTTTCCATGGAGGCATTCAAGAAAAGTTTTTTCACAAATTCAAAATGACCATTTGTAAATCAATAAGTCATGGCTTATTAACTTGAATTCAGAATTTCAACTGGATATATATGCTATTGAAATGCTCACCCATAGTTAATTTATCTATAACAGTTGTGCATGCAGTATATTTGATTTGATTTTTAATGGCTCTGAACTTTTTCTGCATATTTGTCGGTACGCATTTTTGTAGGTGCACATGTACAGGTTTTTACATGATAGGTCTAGCAGTTGTTGCGGTTGTTGTTACATTACAACAAGGACAAGTACAATAATTGCTACTGTAACAAACACAGCCCTTTTTGTTAACATTTTTAGTCAAGTATCAGGAGCAATTACCCTGTGGTTTACTCCTGTAGGACCTGGTGACCGTGGTAAACAAAATTGTTGATAGAAAATTTTGAAACAACATGTTGCATTTATTTCAAAGTATGGCTGTGTCTACATATAGCCTGGAATCTTTTTACATTGTTTCAAAACAGATTAATGGACATTATTATCAGTACACATCTGAGAAATCGCCATCACAGTCGCAACTTATCCAACAGTATATGAATAATATTTGTGCATTTTAGTTGAAGTATTTTATGTCTGCAAAAAATGCAATTTTGTTACTAAATGTTTAAGTGTTAAAGGATTCTGAGGTAATAGTGTTTGTTTATGGTAATTATAGGTGATGTGTCAAATTTAAAAGATGTTAAAATGCTGCAAGAAGCACCTTAAAGGTAATCCAATAATAAACTTTTCACCAGGTTTCAGTTTCTGTGTATGCACCTGTAGTACCTTTGACTCAGATAGTATATTATGCAAATCCAGACGTGACATTAATTCAGAAATGACATTAGCACTGTGATCTTAAGCTTGGGGGAGGAGGTAGTGATCCCAGGCAACATGGCTGTTCGTTCCTCCTCCCAACCGTATCTCCGCCTCTCCAAACTTCAGATCCTCCTCAGAAGTGTCGCAGCAAAGTCGGCTTTGGTTCGGGGGGAGGAGGACTAAGAAGTGGGGCAGAGAGAGTGCGCATACAGCAAATTGGCAGCTCCATCAAATTATACTGGCATTAAGGAGGTTTCGCACGGCGTAATCCACACGCCAAAGCCAGAACGCCCCTCCCTCCCTACAACATTTAACTTTTGTCGACGTAAACGCCACATTTCATGCTCTGCCATTAATCTGTCGGATTACAGGATGCAAGCAGTTTGAGCAGGGTTTGGGTGGGGGCATAGGAAATGGGGTGAGGGGTTGATTTGTAATGAATTCTCTCGATCTTGGCTTAATGGTGGTGGGTAGGAGAGGTGACTGTATGAAGCAGGTTCCCTACAACTCTCTGGTTAGGGCCATGTGTGATTTTTGTGATCATCCTTTCTATGAACAAACAACTGGTCAGAGTGTCAGGCTGAAGCATCTTTGCCATCAACTCACATGAGTAAAGTGTACCCGTCTTCCTCTGGGATGGGATCTTCTCCCTTATGAGGGGGAGGTGGAGTGATGTTCCTCGGGTTTGCTTTCAGAGGATAACCCACCTGGGGACAGCAATGGAGAACAAGTCTATCACACTGAGGGAGATTCTGCCCTCTCTCTCCAGGGCACTGAGGAGCTCACAGTGGGGGTTAAGGAGGAGCCAGGCATGTTTTCTTATAGATGGAGTGCTCTAGGAATAAGTTGACACATGCAGGGTTTGAAGACGTCACTGCATTCGAGGTATGGCCCACATACTGGGACAAGGAAGAGAAAAAGACCCACTGGTGTTGGACTTAAAAAAAGCAGTGTCGTTTGTATTTTACAGTATATAATGAACTGGACAATTAGTACACAATAAAAAAAATGTTTAATAAGATACATACTGCTCCAAAGGATTTAACATGTAGGCTGTTACAACACAATGAATTTACCCCCAACACCTGGGATTTGTGAAAGTGTGCAGAATAATCAGGCAAACTTTTGATTTTAAAGATCATGTTTCCTATCTTTACCAGATTATGCTCCTTTGATCTGCTCTAAGAAAGATTCCTACCTATAAGAAACATGGAGAGAGTGCATCTACTGTAGGAGAGACTGTCTAAACAAGAGAAGTAATAGCATCAGTCATTTGCTCAAAAGACCAAAAAAAAAACTGTTTACAATTTGCTGAAAAATTACCTCATGTAGCCATGCAAATATTGAGGGTACTGATTGAATATCCTCTCTCATAAGCAAATGTTAAAGTAGAACAATGTTTTTAGGTTGCTGCAAATCCCATTAGGCCAAAGGTCAGATTAGATGGTTCGGCATGCAAAGTGCTGTAGTAGATTGCAACTTGCGTTTTAAGTCTCACAGTCACTGTTGGTTTCTTTTAACCATCATGACAATTGCTCCCCAAACTTAATTGAGGAGTTGTACTTTACGTTTTAGAAGGTCCTGACAAAAAAAATGCTTAGATGGTTCCACATGATGCATTATTGAACTACAAATAGTGCAATGACATTTTTTTGTAAGCTGATGCAGAAGTTAGCATTGCCCTGGTTCCCTTGACAAAAAGCTGGATTTTGGATTACTGCAGAAACTCTAAGACAAACAAAAGTTTATGACACATGTATTTAAGCACAGCAGTGCTTTGAGTTAAATGCTAACGCAGGCATACTAACACACTCACAATGACAATGCTTCATGCTGATATTAAAAAAGGATGATGTAAACCATGTTCACCATTTTAGGTTGACATTTATGACCATGTATTGTAAAAATTAAAACTTTAACCTGATGATGGCGCTAGATGAAAAGTCAGGGGATTAACAAAGTTTTTACAATTAATCCAAAGAGGAACATGCCAAATTTCATGGCATTTAATATTTAAGACATGAACTGTTTGGACATGTCACTCAAGATCACAAATATCAACCTCGTGGTAGTGCTAGATGAAGGGTTAGAAAATCCCCAATGCTATGCTCAGACCGCCAGCCCAAATCCTATTTTTGGGGGTGCATATTCTGATTGTATCCAGATTGATTTTAAAAAGTCTGGACTGAAAAAAAAACAAAAAACACATGAAATGCTATTTTTGCAAATCAAATCCAAACCACATTCGGAGGTAGTTTTATATGTTGTGATTCCAATCATATTTCTACAGATGCATCTCAGTCCGGATGTCCCAGCTGCTAAAATCAGATTTCAAAGTGTCTCTTGCATTGCTTGCTATGTGACACACAACAACAATGTCAAACCCAAAGTGACAGAAGTGCTGTTAATAACAGAGCGCTATAGAGGACATCATGGAGAACAACAGTCCGTGGATAGACACCAAAATAAATGGCCTGCTGGCCCTTTGCGAGCACCTCCAAACAATGGCGTGTGATTGTCAGGACGAGAACGAGGAAGAAGACGGGGCGCAAGAAGAAAGCACACAACGCAGGACGACCACGACAAGTAGACAACGACGTTACGTTGCTTATTGTAGTTGTCTTTATGTTATTAATAACTTGAAAAACTAAATTACGGGAGCTGGGAAGTACAAAATAGCGCTTTTTCAAGGGCGGCGACGCTGGAAAAATAGGACAATAGCGTCGGCGCGCGTCGAGCCGCCGCCGGTGTGGGTTTGTAAATAGAAAATAATGGGGGCGGCTGTTTTGATGAGCGTCGTATGGTGCCGGTGTGTTTTGGCCTTCACTCGCTAGCTTAGCTATATACTTACTGGCAGGGTCATGGGAGGATACGAATGACGCAATATTACATCAATTGGCCAAAGGGGAGCGCTATAGCAACCGACTGAAATTGCAAATTTGAATGGGCATATCTCATGCCGTGTATGTTGTAGAGACATGAAACTTTGCACAGAGATGCCTCTCCTCACGAGAAACAAATTTGCCTCAAGAACCCATAACTTCC
>NC_065507.1:38397890-38398034 GCF_006386435.1 Epinephelus moara | reverse complement strand
TTTTAGCCCACTAACTATCACACTGTTGGCAATGGTACTACTGTACTTTCAATAAAGCAATCGTACTATCAAATTCACAAAAACTCTGTCTGAATACATTGCTCTTCTTAATGGGTTCACTTGACTATTTAATCTGCAGTTTCC
>NC_065507.1:38336767-38397800 GCF_006386435.1 Epinephelus moara | reverse complement strand
AATGGGTTCACTTGACTATTTAATCTGCAGTTTCCTATGACCTGTATCCCAAACACACACCATGTGAAACTGTACGTGGGCAACTGTGCACTCAATGGGTATGGACTAGTATGCATATACTTATGAAAAATAATGCACCAGAGTTTGTTTATAACCCACATAACCATGAGCTAGTAATTTCTGTATAATCCACGTACTTGAGGCGGCTGTAATCATGTCACCAGTGTGCTAACAGGAGAAAAGAAGAAATAGTCTTTAGACTGAAAGTGCATAAGGAGTGAACTTTGAGTTAGTTAAAGGTACTGTACGTCATCAGATGTTTCTTTTCCTTAACCTAACCAGAATATCTTTACTTGCCTAAACCTAACCTAAATAACTTTATGTTCAGTACATAACAGTAAGTACATACCATGTCAATGCCCAGTCATGTTTCTTTTCTGAAACCTAACCCAACCTATGTAATTTTCCTTGCCTAACCCTAACCTGTGTAACTTGATGTCAAGTATATAACATAAGTCAGGTACATTTGTAAGTAGGTAATGTGACAATGCCATTCATGGGGTGCTGATTCATCAGATATCATACCAACCATTATTTGGGGAAACATTGTTCATCTAGTCCAGATATTTAAGTCTGGTTCAAAGTGGTGAACTGACCAACCAACATACTGACATTGTCATTCCTGAAGCCAAGTTGCTAGCATGGCTAAAACATGCCTAAACACTGCTGTCTTGTTACCAGATCATCTTTCATTGTATGCAGACATGCCACACAAACAACAGTGAACAGTCTCATAGTGATTTTGAAACTGACTTCAGTAAAGGTTTTCTTTATTATGATATACTGTAAAAGACACTGAAAATGATGGTTTATGTGGCATGAGTCCTGAGGGGGCTTTGCCTCTCCTGTGTAGTGAGACCTTCGAATAATGGAACATTTTGTTTACCAATATGCTGCAAAAATATTTTTTTTTTACACTAAATAATGTGAAAAACACACTGCAACATTTATTCTATAAACTACGTTAAAGTAATGAATATGAACCACATTGTTTAGTTTGGCTACTTTTAACCAAACCATTCACAGCAGCCTCACTCCTGGGGGCTTTTACAGCAGAGGTGAAACGGGCATCTTCTCGCTATAGTGCTGATGGGTGCTCATACCCACACACAGCCACTGTCACTGCTCTACCCTCTCTCTGAAATAAATTGAATGTCTGTGATCACACCATAGATCAAGACAAATAATAAATCACCCACTTACTCACCCCCTTCTTTGCTTCATCCCCTTACATCTCTCTACCTCCTCTGTGGGTATGCATTCTGTTGGCTCCTGCTCCCTCAACATTATACTGTCTCTATCAGCCTTTTCAGCCGTCTCTGTTGTTCACTATCTGTGTTTCTGTTGCAGCCTCAGACCTCATACTCTATCTCTGTGCTGTCCTGCCAGCATGCACTGCACAGAACAGAGTCCTCTGTGAAAAGTGAGGCAGTGCAGATGTGTAATCTGCCACCTCTTGTTTCTAATGCAGACTTCTCACACATCTTTCTTACAGATGTACAATCCCCACTATTCAAAAGCAGCCTCCTTTGGTTAGTCTGAAAATAATGTCTCTATTCTGCACTACATGTACTTATATTGTGTCTATAATGTGTGGTTAAACTGTTAGGAAGTGCATTTTCTAACATTTCAGCACAGGAAAACAACAGGCTCCAGCTCTTGACAGAGCAATAATATGCATTTTGTAAAGCAACTTTTTGGGTCCATTTAAGACTTTATTTCACATTAAGATATTTTTTACTGTGAGTAGTTATAAATGGTTTGATTCACATTCACAGAGGAAGGTCTTCTTTCTGAGCCTGCACATGATTTTGCACTGACATTCAATAATAGCACTTCAAAAAAACAGAAGAAATGGTACACATTTGGTGGATTTGTCCAAAAACCCCGGACCTTCACCTCGGAGCCTGGTGTTTGCTTCCCGTATGAATGTTAAGCCCAGCCCTAAGATTTTTCCAGCACCAGAAGTACGCAGCAGATGTAACTGGAACGTCTGCTACTTGCCTCTCAAAAGACAGATTGTTGGTCAGTCACATTTCTGTAACATCTTATTGAGCTTACATACTTACATTCATACAAGGATGCTAAATAGCTGCATCAAAATGAATATTTTATCTTTAATAATGTAAACATATACATGATAACTGGTAATGCATTCAAGAGAAGTTTTATGGAGCTGTAGAATGTGCATGTCCTATAACAGAGTGTCACAGAGAACTTGAAACTAAAGCTCATAAGGTTTGGAACCAAGAGTGTGAAAAGGATCGGTCTGCCTATCACTACCTAGTTCCTGACCTTTAAATTGCCATCTGCATCTCCAATTTGTTTAGTGTTACGCTTATTGATGACTGTTTCACCCAATCAGCCCATTGTAGGTGGGATTAAGAATGTGGATGTTATTTTCCTATGTAGCTAGTTAGCTTCTAAACTACATCCATGGTAAATAGCTACAAAAATCAAAATGTACTGAATTTGATTGATGCAACAGAATGGGATGTTGTATGCCAACCTACAGTAATAACAACTCTTTACATTATCACAATTAAAGAAATATGACAATGTTAACCACTGCTGCAGCCTCCACGTCACCTAAAATGACCTTTGGCAGGACAAAATTTGTCACTCAATCAGCTGGGACAATAAAATAACAATAAAACCGCCTCTACTGAAATCAGCCAACATGAACACAATGGCAATGGCATTTCCATCTGATTATTAGCCTACTCATTTTGCGTACAAATGTTTAAAAGGTTCAACAAATTCTGGTTCTGCAACTGCATAACATTTTCTTCACCTCAAATGCATTCAGAAATGGATTCCAGTGAATAGACAAATATGATGTGTCCAAAGAGCAAAAAGAGGTTCTCAAACTGGGAAAAAGGGCCAATGACAGCTCAGCAATTGGTGCCTTCTCTCAATCATTTTGGATCCTTTTTTTAACCATCTGTTGAGCTGCAATTGAATTGAATTACATGTGTCTCAAGTAAATGTCAAGTGAACCTGATTAGACTACAAAGAGATAAGCCAAAAATTTGGAACAGGCATTGCAAAGCTGCATTCATTAGGTTTTGCTGTCGCAACACAACAAAAAGTCAGTTACAGCAACTCAAGTCGAATAAATCCTCAAAAAGTGTATGGAAACTTCTGTGACAGAGGCTTTTAAAAGGGGGGCATTTATTTTATGTGAACACTACATGGCTCATACAAGTGTTATGCATGTATGGGTATTGGGGAGTTAGTGATTAAAGAGTAGTGTAAAAAATGTAAAAATTAAAAAAAGTTGAACTAAAACCTTGATTCTTTTACTAAACCACTACATGCCGTAAATGTAAGAGGCAGCTTGATATACATATTATTTTATATATTATTATTATTATCTTTCATTAAAACCTGTTTGCCAGTGAATCAACACATGCCACACAATGTTGAGCCTTGCTGCTTCTCAGGAACACTGGGGCTTCTCTGTCAAATTTTGCCATGACTCAATTCCGCAGCTTCGTCACCCCTTCCTAACTGATCTCGACACAGAGAGGAAAAGTATGGCTACAGGGTCGAAACTGCTGGTTGAAACCGCACGGAACAAGTCTTGACTACTTAAATCCGCTTTGATCTGCGTTTCCTGGAGAGGGGATTGTCTGCTCGGTCCTGTGGTAACACTTTTGTACCAGCCTGTGCTCTTTGCATCATCTCTCCCTGTGTGAAGAAGTCTCGCTTTGCCTTTCTCCCCCTCCTTTCTCTCTTTTTTTTGCTCTATCACACATGGGCATGTGCACAAATATGCATGCAAACACACGTTCCCAAATCCACATACACACATTTTTTTCTGTCAAACACATTCTCTTCCTGTCTTTCTCAGCCCCCCTTACTCTACTCTCTCTCCATTTTTCCTTTGACTTCCACAGACACTAATTCCTTTTCTTCAAGGACAAGCATCTCACTGCACATCATCTGAATAAGTCTTTGAGTCGCCGTGGCCTCCCAGGGCTTAAGTCCGCAGAGCCCTTCTTCCCGATCCCCTTTTTAATGTTCTAACACCAGCCTAGTGCCGTCAATAAATATTAACATCCAGAGGGATGAGATATGCTCTGGTTAGGCAGTCTGCTCACCACATGGTTCTCAGGGTGGCTGTCTCTCAGCTGATACTGAAGGAGGATTGTTGAGCTAGTGACCCAGACTGAAAGACCAAAAAGCTTTGGGAACTCAGCAGCTCTTGTAGATGCAATTCAGGAAATGTCTTCATCAATCGCCAATGAATCAAATGATGTCAAGCTGTTGTTTCTGCATGGGTGGGAAAATAGGCATTAGGAGTCTTGTAGGACAAAGACTGGCTTTCAGCTTCACTTCTGACATCAAGAGTTGATTAGTTTTGTAAAGAAGTTGTTTCTCACATCATCTGTGATAGCAGACTTAAAATAAATAGTCTTGTCAATTCACAATTCATATCCCAATGCCACTACTGCCCATGAAAGTATGCAAAGTAAGCTTGATTTGAACATCCCAGCCAGTGTTTCTTCACTTAAAAAGAGGAAAGATGGCAATAAAACAACTATATATTCTGCAGAGTTTGGAAGGTTACTTTTGAAATGTAATAAGTTACAGATTACTGTTCAAAGTGTAGTAAGTAATGTAACAATTTTAATTGCTACATCAAAGTAATGTAACATATTACGTGTGATTACTTCTTGATTACTTTTCTAAAGACTGGTTTAATCGGGCAATAACGCTCAATACTCCTAAAACACAGTGCATAAGTGTTGCTCTCAAGTATGTCCCAACAGTTTTGCTGTCCTGCTTTGTCCGGAAATTTGCTGAAAGAAGGCATTCCTGTTCTGTGAAAAGATGCAAAGCAACAGAATAAGTGTTGTATTTTACATAAGCTTTTCACCAAAATTGTATACATTTGAATGTAACCCCTTTGTAATCACCAACATTTTGATTTGTAACTGTAATATAATGACATTTTTTTCTCAGTAATTGTAACTGATCACAATTACATGTATTTTGTAATTTAAGTGCATAACTCAGTTACATGTAATTAGTTACTTCCCAACACTGACAATGCAATAACTCTGGATGTGCTAAACAGCTGTCATGTGATGTAGAAATTATTATTTCAGAACTTTGGGAATTCTGTTTTGGTGCCAACAATGGCATCAGCTTTGACAATCCTGCCTCACTCCGCCGTCGTCGAATACCAGCGCTTGGTCTGTGACTCCTGGCGTTAGACACTGATGAAAAAAGGCATCCTTTGCTGTCTGCATGATACGTGGCTGGCGGCGTCAGGGGAAAACGTGGCGGGACAACAACAAAGTTGGACGTGCGGGAGGGGCTGTGGATGGTTCCAACAATCACCAACTTACACCCGGGAGGCGGGTGTTTGCTTCCTGTAAGATTGTTAAACTGTTGTTTTTTCCTAAACCCAACCACATGCTTTTGTTGCCTAAACCCAACCACATGCATGTGTTGGCTAAACATAACCACGTACATTTGTTGTTGAAGGAAAAAAAACACTAATTCGTAGTGTTTTACCGACGTAGTGCATTTATTTTGAAAGAGACAGTATGCAAACTGTACATTTCCTGTGAAACAGAAGTATTTTTTGAAAACAGACAATGCACATAAGAGGCTAACGTTGACATGGCATCCCAGAACGGCAACAAACAACACACCCACAGTACCTTGCACATCATATGTTGACGTGGAAAGTCCATGACCAAACGTTAGTATGTGACGAGGTCAGAGTAGGAATGTATTGACTTTGGTGCTGACAATGTGTGTGTACCCTATATACTGCATATATATATATATATATATATATATATATATACTGTATATATGTATATATGTGTGTGTGTGTGTGTGTCTATAAAGCCTTTGATATAGTACCCTCTCAGAGACTATTGCAAGAACTGATTGAAATTTAACACAGATTTGTTTGGTCAGCAAACAGACAACCTTGGGTTGGTAGTCAGACCAAGCCACCAACCCAAAGTGTTACTATTCAGAGACCTGGGAAAGAGACTTTATTACACTGTAAAAATGTATACATAATAGTAGTTTGAAAGTCTCTAGAGACTTAAGTGCCTGTTCAAAGTCCAAATTTGTAATATCATATCACCAACTCTAGCTGGAGACAAGACCTGGTTAGCATAAAGACTGACAGTGTGTGTGTGTGTGTGTGTGTGTGTGTGTGTGTGTGTGTGTGTGTGTGTGTGTGTGTGTGAAATGTGCTATTCCCTACATTTAAATCAATCTACAAAATAACAAATTACAAAATAACAAACCGTCTGGGAGTTATAAAGTTTACTGACTAGAATGGAGTGATCAATCAGGCTAACTAAAAAGCCTGGTTCTTTGATAAACATATCTAGGAAACACAAATGTTATCAGAAGTGCTCACTTGTAATCAAATCAATATCTGATGTGCATTAAGACAAACCTGAAAACACAAATTTCCTCACCCGTACAGTACCAGGCCTTGGCCTGATGACTGTAACTCCAGCATCCACCGCCACAGGATACTGTCACACTCAGTCCTCTTCCCTTGTCCCCGACTCTTAGCTCCCACCACTGAGCCCAGATTCATTACAAGCTGTGGCCAGGGTATTAAGATACGGCTGCATTAACAAAGTTGTCTCTGTATCTTAATTGAATCTACCCCCGCCAGAGCCGAATCTGGATTATGTTTACCTGAAATATAAGCGGCTCGGCAGACGGAACACGGTCCCACTGATAAAACACTGGGTTGTCCCCCCTCCCCAATCCTAATCCCCAACTGTAATTTGTTCCTCGATGGATGTAGCCACAGCGATGGGAACCCCTGATTGGGAGTCATTCTAAAAACAGGGAAAGCATCTGCAGGTAAGTTCATCTATTAAATAGTGAAGGTGTATGTTTCAGTGTGTGCAAGGGGTGTACATAAACTGTGTATGGATCTGCCACTACGGGCCAACTTTAAACAATATTCAAACCTTTGCACTCCTTTCATTGTCTAACAGCTTGCTCACAGGTTCATTTGCAGGATTTGTGAAGGTTTGCCATTGCAACTCGACCTCACTCACAGCACGTCAAAAAATGATTGGTGTGTGGCCCTCTGTATCACAGAACAACTTACACAGACATCCTTTAGTGGCTGTATGAGACACACCAGGTGGCAGCATTTTTTGATGCTCCGGGCAACTACTTGAAGTCTATATAGGTGATTGGGAGGGTTGGGAGATGTGTCAAACAAACACCAGACTTTCACCTGTAAGTCAACTGTTTGTGTCCCTTGTGAAACCAAAAGTCGGTCAAATTATTTTAATAGCAACATAGTGTGCTAGAATGTGTAGCATACTATGCCAGTGACGTCTGTTATGTGATGTTACATCACGGTAGGAGCAAATGTACTTATTTTAAACCAAACCACAATGTTTTTTTTCTAAACCTAAACATGTGTTTTTGTTGCCTAAATGTGGAGGAAGCAAACCTAAAATCCAAGTATTTTACCTACACTCTTAAGTGTATTTTATAAAATACACCTAATAAGCAGAAACTGTACATTTCCTGTGAAAACAATGTATGTAGCAAGCGTAAACTGACATGCTGTCCCAGAGTGTACTTAGCGCAACATATTTTGACATGTAGGGCCACTGATCAATCGTTGGTACATTAGTTCAGAGTGAGAATGTGTTAGCCATTGCCTTTCAAAATGACCAAAACTGGAAATATTTAAATGACAAAACAGTTGTCAGCACAGTCAATAACAATCCAGGTTAGGAAGAGATCATGGTCAAAAAGAGAGGAAACCAAAAAAAGTAAACCAAAGTTTTGGTGTCCCTGTGCCCAAGGGGGTCTGAGGCCATGAAATTGTAATCAACATTGGTGGGGGGTTGTTGCTGTTTGTCCACTTTAAGAAACAAATTAAAGAATTTGACAGCTTAGTAGATGTCAAAAGGCTGTACTGCAACTGATCATATTAACTGACTGTTGGTAATCAGCTGTTGATGCCCCCCCAAATGTGAGTCAGCATTGCAACTATTTTTGCAATTTTTAGCTGCTCCCACAGTTTCATTTATTGCAATACTGCAACATACATCACTAGAAAAGCTCCAGTGAAATCAGGCATTTTAGGCTGCAATGATCACAAAAACAGTCTGTGAAATCCTGGAGGGACTGCTCATTGTCAAATGTCAGATACTCAGACTTAGTTAGTCTTCAGTGTTTGATCAGACTACTGACTGAAAATGACTATTTTCCAAGTAAAGGCAGCCTATACATGATATTGTTAGCACTCAGACTGTAATCTCTTAAACTGTAATTAAACCCATGTGCCGTATTTGGATTTTGAAATATAACAAAGGTACTTCTTTAACTCTCTTGTACGATGCTAATGGCAAAACTGATAATTAGCTGAGCTAAGGAGAGGGCCAAAGTGTAATACCACCTTGCTCAAGGGTATACTCCATCCTGGGACTGACACTCCAACATCCCCCAGTGCAACACACACATCATCAGACAGTCTCATATGTAGAGTCTGGCTGGAGACCAGAGACCTACAGTGGCACAGTTCTTATGTGTGTGTGGAGGATGGACAAGCAACCGTTGGGGGGTCCTACATGAGGGATGGCTCTTGATGGTGACAGTGGGCAGGGGCCAAGTCCTTCGCCTCTTTGTCCCTAGAAGGGCACCATTCCCACCAAACCCCTTTCCTTACCCCCACCCCAGCCCAAACCACCATCTCAACCTTCACCTTTTCCCTATCCTCAGCTCCCACCCCCTGCACTTGATTCTTCTTATCTCAGGTGAAGGGTAGGGCACTGATGCATTGTTGGTCTTTTTTCATCACCACAGCTATCATCATCCCTACCAACAATCCCATGGTGCACATCAGCAGGATCCATGTGTGTTTCTTGTTTGCATGTTCTACTGTTTGCATCTATGTTTCAGTCAGCATGACGGACGGATCTTGATTGATGTTGCTTGGTATTCTATTGTAATCCTGCAAAATCACATTAAGAGACCCATTCCTAATGTGCTTCAATGTCAGTTATTGTGGACAAAACCCAAAGTCTACATTCTTTGCAGTTTATCTGAAGCAATATGAGGCTTCAACAGTCTGAGTGCATTCAATTTCAGTGGGTATCTTCCGAAGTTAGTTAGTTCCTTTTGTTTCCACAGGAAGTAGGATTTTTCCTGGCTGAGCGGTAGTGAAGGGACGGTTACACAATAAAGACCTTTTGTCTTAAACAGACTGTAACTGTGGTAAACACCCTCTTGATTTGTCTAACTCTGACAGATGAAGCCTCATGTTAACTTAAACTGATTCTACAGTGTATAGCGTATATAGTATATAGTGTATAGCGTATATAGTGTATATAGATTCTTAAACAGTGTATAGCGAATAGGATCATAACGTCAGCGGTACTGAGCAATGCAAAGCATTGTGGGACACAGCAGCTACAGTAGAGGCTGAATATGATTACTATTAGACTTATCCAGCTTGAAACACCTAATGTTTCTGAAAAGAAAGACCATATTTCCCAAAATTTTCTCTTCTTTCCCTGGCCAACTGGAATTTATGAAGTTTCCCCTCCTTCATCGAGTCCTACCTGTATGTTTTGAAGAGCATGAAGATGGCTAGAAGTGCTAACAGCCTTGATAACAACCACATATCATTCAGACCAGGTAAGCCAAGTTGTGATCCATTAGCTTCACAGTCGATCTCTGATTCCATACTGACTGATATTAACATGGCTCGTCCAAGTCTTTTTTTAGTTATTTTTTTTATTAACACAGCATTTTCCCTACACTACCTTGCCACCTTGCTACCTCTGACTGGAAACATTTTTACATCAGAGCTTTGACAAATAGATATTTTGGACCTTAGATCAGATTTTTAATGCTTATGAATCTTACAAAAAGGAACCTAGTTGACTTAAATCATTGTCACTCTCATAACATGTAGTGATGTCCTTGTTGTCTGTGGTTGTCTTTCTTTTGTCAGTCCTATCAAGTTCAGCTGAAATTACTGAAATTAAAACCACTGCTCCTGTTTCACTCATTGATTCTTATGCTATGATAGCATTTACATGTTAGCTGTGTTTTTCCCTGGAGGTGCTCAGTATGATTGAAGGTTAAAAGTTCAGGAGTCCAAGACGTGTCTTTTGTTCTGATAACTGTAGTATTATTCCTTGTTTGTGCTGTGTGTATTTAGAACAGGTCTAATTGCAGCAAACAGCCAGGCTCTGTGCTTTTTCGTGCTTATGGTGCTTTTTCTTATAATGATTATATGCTGAAGTGCTGTCTGTTTGTTGACAGTATGCTGTTGTAAAATCTTCTCTAAAACTTGTTTGACAATTTAAAAGTGTACTAAAAAAAAAATAAGTAAAGAAGGACATTCTGATAAGGACTATCCATGTGCAACCAACCCAATCACCAGAAGAAAGGCATTGCACATTTCTGCAAATCACAGATACATTACATTTGTACATTATAATGTAGCAAATATGTTGAAACTTTGTTCAGCCATGCTGTGGTTAACATGTGGTTAGGTTTAGGCACAAAAACCACTTGGCTGAAGTTAGGGAAAAGACCATGTTTGGGTTTAAGACACCCAATTTTGGGGGCACAATCTTTACTGGAAATGGAGCAATGTCTCTTTAAAAAACAACCACTTCTCATTGCACTGTCCTGGTAGGAAATGCAGCAATGTCTTGGTAAAATTAAATAATAATAATAATGATTAATCAATTTAAAAAAAACAGTTTTTGTGGCACTATCCCCAGTGGAAAACAGTGAAGGGCTGCATGATGGGTCGCTACAAGACACCCACATTATGTGGCTAAAAAGCAGTTTGAAACAATGATGGGTCACTAAAAGACAAGACACCAGTTTTGTTGTTTGTTGGTCTAGAACAGTGGTCTGTAACTTGGTAGGTATCTCACCTAGGTGCCATGACATCCATCCAAATACTACAGCATTTTAGAAACATTGATATGATATGTAAGAAACATGCAAATATAACATATTTGTGGTTCACAGAAACATACAATGCCAACATTTTCTTCTGATGACTGGGTTGCTTCAATGTGCTTCTGTTTCTGAGATGAAAGCAACGACCTTAGATGTGGAGCGTTATGGAACCACTTGTCTTTTTATTTGTTTATTTTATTTGTTTATTTCAGACTAATGTCTCAAAAACGACAGTGGTGGAAGATGTTTTCAGATTATTCTCTTCAGTAGAGGTAACAATACCACACTTACAAAAGTCCATTACAATACGGGCATCTTTGGTTTGGGGGTACAGCGATTGTCCGTTAATCTGAGGATCGGCGGTTTGATCCCCAGCTCCTTGAGTCTGCATGTTGAAGTATCCTTGGGCAAGATACTGAACACCAAATTGCTCCCAATGGCTGTTCCATCGGTGTGTAAATGTGTGTAAATAATTACTGCGTAGCAGGTGGCACCATGTATGGTGTGAATGTGTAGTGTAAAAGCACTTTGAGTGGTCGCAAGACTAGAAAAGTATCATACAAGTGCATTCCATGTACGATTTACAGTCGAGGTTAATTTCAATTTCAATTTTATTTATAAAGCCCAATATCACAAATCACAATTTGCCTCACAGGGCTTTACAGCATACGACATCCCTCTGTCCTTATGACCCTCGCAGCGGATAAGGAAAAACTCCCCAAAAAAACCCCTTTAACGGGGAAAAAAAACGGTAGAAACCTCAGGAAGAGCAACTGAGGAGGGATCCCTCTTCCAGGACGGACAGACGTGCAATAGTACTGCAGGTTCCTAGAATTGACAATGATTTGGGAAAGACTACTTTTAGATTCTTTGTGCCACACACCTGGAACAAATTAATTGCAGTGTACTTTGAAGCTTGAAATCTCGTCAAAAACCTGACTGATTTTACCTGTGACTGTTTTTAACTTCTTATATTATATTATATATTGTTCTTTTTAAATTGGTTCTTTTATGTTATTATTTATGTACTCAGGTCTCTCTTGAAAATTAGATCTTGATCTCAATCTACCTTGATTGACTGTATATTTACTGTACACACATACATATATATATATTATACTCGTGTGAAACTAGTATACGGTACAGATAATGCACTTTTAAGGAGCACAAGTATCACCCGAGTAAAATGTGTTGATATCCATGTTCCTTGAACCAAAACAAAACATCAAAGTGGGTATTTGGTTGCTGCTGTGTCATGTCTCATATCAGCCAGGTAACAAGCCACACACACACACACACACACACACACACACACACACACACACACACACACACAGAGCAGCTCCTCCTGTTACACACATAACTGCTGAAGCTCTGTTGTCACCTGGCCATCATACACACACACACAATCTCGTCCTCATCACAGGCAGCCATTAAGTAACAGCGTGATTCTTACTGCTTCAGTCTACTCCGGTTATGTTTAAGTTTTCCTCTTCCGGCTCACTCCTACTGTTTGTAGAAAATATCTAAAGTGAGCTGAGTTATTTGGAAAACTTGGCTCGTACAGAATGCAGTGCCGTAGCAGCTCGCAACTCTCACTGCTTCTTTTTCTTTCCACCACTGGCCGCTATCTTGGTTTAAAAGTCAGCCAGCAGCGTAATTTGACACACACACACAGACCAAATAATGAATACACATTGTGTTTTGTGTAGGAAAACATCCCACAAGCTAAAATAAGTTATGTGAGAAATCTAGTTCATACTTTTAATTTGTACTTAATGCATGCCTGTATTGAAGTTCATTCATTCAAGTTTATGTTCATGTTTTGTTCCTTAAATAGTTATCTTACTCAAAAAACATTGATCTGTAGCTATTACATAATAGACCCTTTTAAGGGAAGACATCACAATGACGTCAGTTTGTTAGCTGGAGGCAAAACATGACTTGCCACCACAGGGCTGTGGGTTACAAAATGTTGTCTTGTTGGGTTATTGGAAGCTCGAATAGAAGGAGTCATGGCTCAAACATTCTGACAGTGCTCCAAATTTACGAACAGTCCAAGGGGTATTCCAGAAAGCGGGTTTAGTGAAAACTCTGAGTATGTTAACCCTGAAATGAGGGAAACCAGAAAGAGACGTAAGTCAAACTCTGAGTCAATCACCATGGCAACTGACTCTGTGAACCTAACCTGCTCGCTGGCAGGTTTTCTTTAAGAAACCGAGTTCACCCTGTGTCCTCCCTACTGAAGCAAGCTGGCAGATAGACATGGGTTGTCCGTATAGGAAATCCAATCGATATCGAGGCAGAATTAATTCACAATGCCTTACGCCTTAGATGTGCTGTCATTCCCCAATAAATATCTGTTTGAACGGTACCATTTTTCATTAGACCCAATCATTTACCTCAACAACATTCTCCGGCCACACATATCAAATCTGACACACCGCGGACATGCGCCCTCATCAAAGAAAATGTTGTGCATCGTGCTACGTTTTTTTTTGCAAACGGTAGCTTTTTATATGATATCTGTGATGTTTTGTGGGCCTCTGCCTTCTTTCTGTTGGCTGAGTAGAACTAAAATGTTACTAAGCAGGATATTAGGAAAGAGGACAGAAAAGTTGAAACAGTATTTTTTGGGGGGGTTAAATTACTAATGACCTATAGTACATAATGAAATAGCCGCTGAATGATAGGTTATTTAAGCTACTTTGTTTAATAAATTAAATATGAATCAAACTAAAGAAAGGTACAGTCATGGCCAAGTAAAATATGCCTTACCTGTTTGAATGATGTTTTTATATTTCATTTTAAGCTGCTTCCAAGTGTGTTTTTCCCCTGTGAGATTGCACCTGAAAATCAGATTTTATTCAAAACCACTCCACCACTTTTCCACCTGTATGCTACGATTTTAATTAAGTGTGGTTAAATGTTAAATTAATAGACTAGTGCATTCAAACTTACGCGTTGACTCAGGCAGCAGTTTTCTCTCATGCCGCCTCTCTCCTTGGCAGCTTTAGCTGTGTTACTTCTTTTTTTTTTACAAAATATATGCTCATATTCACTGTAGGCATTCATGAGCACCTCCAATTCCACAGGTGTAAAATAAGTTGATCGCTTTGTCTCTCCAGTTGCCATGGTGAATTGAGGTATCGGGGCTCCATTGATGATGGCTTTTTATTGTGGTTGTGCACGCACTTAACTCAAGGTGTACCTACTGAGAGTTGACTGAACTAATTCAAATCAGCTGTTCAGGAACCGGATACTCAGAGTTTCCCAGCTCAGGGTAAGTCAACTCAGAGTTCAGGATTAGACTCAGAGTTTGTTGAACCTCCTACCTGGAATACCCCTCAGGTTGTACCAGAGTGTGCTCCAGCACTTGGAAAGAGTGTGTCTGAATGCACCACTCACATCATCCTCCTCCACTGTCTAAAACAAGGCAACAGAACTTGGCTATGGAGAATTGTTTTGCCTCCAGCTAAGCCCCGCCCACTGAAAAGCATCATACTGTTTACTAACAGTACATGGGTCTATATCATCTTTTATTAAAAAAAACAGTTGGTAAAAAAGCTCCTGTATTCTTGTGATAAAAATGTTCTGTAGCTCAATTCTGAGGCTGTTCTGTAAATACCTTTCCAACTGATAATAACTAAAGCAACTTATGATCAACCCATATCAATTTCAGGCTTAAAATACAAACTTCCTGTTTAAACCCCACCCACTTCCGGTTCACTTCCTGAACCAGATATGGATACAGATAATTTAGTTGGTTGAACAGATAAAGATACAGATGCAGATAATACTGTACTTACTTATCCCTAGTTAATATGCTTATACAAACATAACTATAGCTGTCTATCTGTCTATCTATGGGCACATAGATATCCACGCATAAACTCGTAAACATCACCAAGACACATTAACATGAACACATGTATGCACATATATATCCATATATATACACTCCTCTATATAGAATTAGTTTAGTAATAGCCTATTATTACTGATGCATTAATAAAGCTTAATTCTAATTTTTTATTGGGTTGAAGTTGAAGATAAAATGACTAAGTCAATTTTTATGACCAATCACATCCTGCAAATTAATTAGAAAAGCTATTGAACAAATGCAGTCGAGTAGGAGAATGAAGTTGCATATGGTGATAGGATACTTAAAGCTGCTGTATGTATCTCTGGAGAAAGATAGTTGATTTTTGAGTCACATCCCCAGGTTGTCAAATACATATGCTTTGGGGTGGTAGTTGGACTGATCCACCAACCTAGAATTTCCGTATTTAACCACATGAAACAGGCTGTTCTCACACATTTTTGTATGTTTTCCTATAAAAAGCAATGCACCCAAATTCGTACATATCCCATGTATTTTGAAAGGCTGCGATCACATGACCAATGTGCTGACAGCAGTAAACAAGGAAGCAGTCCCAAGCGCTTGTAAGGAGGCAGGTTGGGGCGGTGGATGGTTTCGCCCCTGACTTTCCCCTCAAGTCACATGTTCGGATCCCTCTGAACTTTGAGTCAATTTAAAGTGAATCCTAACCATGTTTCTTTTCCTGAACCTAAACACAGTAACTATTGCCTAAACCTAACCTCCATAACTTTATGCTAATTACATACCTGTACGTTATGAGCATAACATCATTCGTTGGGTGCAAATTCTTAGGATATCATACGAACCGTCCTATGAGAGAATACATTACGATGAGACCCAACAATCAACTATCTTTCTCCAGAGTTATACAAAGGACTTATAAGCTAAGTAGAGGTAGTCTACCTTAAATTGTACAGTAACTGAGTAACAGTAGTTACATACCACCACTGTAATATAAATATGGGAATGTCATCCCTAATCCAGAGTTTTGTAGGAAAAAAAAAAAAAAAAAAACCTCCCAAAAAAATTCCAAATTTGGAATCTAAATTCCAGTGGTACAGTTTTTGCATTTCAGCCATATCTTCCTCAACTGAGAAGAAACAGAGAGGAATTCTCCACTAAAATTCTGAGCAGAAATCTTGACTATCCTACAAGTTACTAGTGAAGAAATTTGGAAAGTTTCTTTGGACATGTACCATTACTCTGGGTCACCACTGGAATCCATTGTTACTGACTACAACTGCTGTCCTCTGACAGGAAGTAAATATCAACTTTACAGAGCCTGCACTGACATGATATAGATGTTTAATGGACTGTTCCTTTAAACGACTGTTGATCCAGTGGTGGTCCTGACAGTACAGTACACTGATTGTGCTTGTAGATTTATACTGTTGTCACTTTAAAGCTCTATTTGTACAAATACTCTTCGGGCATGGAGAAAGGCTAAACAAAGATACTCCAGCACGTGTACACACTCAATAGTCTCAGCTCTGAGCTGGAGGGGCCACTTTGACAGCTTCCTTACTCTAGACCTTCCACAGGCAAGGAAGCAGGTGCTAGAGGCTACAAACACACACACACACACACACACACTCCTCACTCTATCGACACACACTCTTATCTCCAGCAGGAGGGCTTAAGACAGAAAGCATGCTGTACAGTAATTACCACCTCCCTCCCTCTCCCCATCCCATTCCCCCCATCCTCTACTACTTCTCCACTCTCTCATCTTCCCAACTTTCCCCTCTTTCCTCTCTGTGACTCCCCCCCTGTGGGACATCTTCATCCTCCTCTCCCATGCTTGGGCTCATCCCTCTACCTACCTCCCCCGCCTCCCGCTGGCCAAGACTAAGCCATGTGTAGCCTCGCTGCTGGAATGTTGTAGACAGAGAGACATAAGGCCCCCCGGGGCTTCGTGGCGAGCCAGGCGCAGTTGGTGTGCACTCGATGTGATGCTGCCTCTCTTCGGGTGACAACACCGCATCCTCAGCGGTCGTGCAAACCCAGCCTCCCCTCCAGTTCCCCGCTCTGACTCCCATTCCCCCACCCCGAAACAGATGCTCGGGACGAGGGCGGGCGCCAGTCAGGGGGGACGTGGGTTAATTGGGGTAGTAGTGGGGGTTAATTTCAATTAAAACTTCAACTAATGGAGGTCAGGGAAGCGTCTGCAAACACCTGATTAAAACAAATGGTCCTGCCAGTCAAAACTTTATCTTGGTCAGCCTCCGGCAGAGTGTCCTAGAGTGAGAAAGAACAAAAAAGGGGGAGCAGAAGGAGGGAGAGAGAATGACTAATTGGGGGACACTTGTTAGCGCAACATCTGCAGGGAGATCAGTGAGTTAAGGCTGTGTGCGATTGTGTGTGTGTGTGTGTGTGTGTGTGTCTGCCTAAACATGTTTATTGTGGTTCAAGTGATGGGGATTTCTGAAATCTGATTATTTTTGCAATTAAAGCAACTGATATCATAGCTGATGTTCTTAGCCAATAATACTTTTTTACTGTTTCCTTGCTGAAAGAAGACTTTTTGAACAAGTTTGAAGCCACTAAACGAAAAAGAGCATAAATAATAATAACACAACAAATAAGACTCAAACTCACGATTTATTGAGCTTCATCACAACCCAGTATGTAAATGTGTCAAAACAAAGATTTTGCTACTGCCTGCACCCTACCATAAATGGGGTGTGAAAAAATTGTTGTCCTGAAGGTTATAGTTCGAGAAAGGTTATTGCAGTCACATAGATCAAAAGGCAAATTTCATTCTATCTACCTATTGTAAAGTTGACATTCTGGTTTGGGGCTGATTCATGGAGTGTCCAAAATGCTGGAAAAGTCAGAAAGTGGATTTTTTTGGCCTAACAAATTAGGTATCAAAAACATTGGGGTTCATCCTCTGGGGATCACCAATATCCATACTACATTTCATAGCAATCTAGCCCATGGTTGACAAGATGTCTTGCTCTCTGCCATAGTGCGGGAACCAAGCCAGGCAGAAGTAAGAGGACTGTTTACCATTTAATGACATGCGATGGACATTTTGTGTACATTTAAGTAATTTAAGTGATGTGTTTATGCAAGGAACTTAGAATAAGTGTGTCAGTGGGATAAGCAGTTACCCAAGTCACCAAAAAACTAATCTCTCATTCATTCATCCTACAGGAAGCATAAATGTGCTCAGTACCACTGCAATACAATATTTTCTCTGTACAAATGGAGTTGGTCTGATGGAGGTGAAAGTAGCAGAGGACTTATTGACAAAATCTAAGGCACTTAAACTGATGCAGAAAAGGCACAAATTAGTGTGCATTATTACCAAAAAATTACCAAAATGCAAAAAATTGTGTTTGAGGCTCAATATTTTCTAGAAGAGCACCAACCCCCAATTTAAATGTTTTTTTGTTTTTTTTTAAATTGAAGCAGTTCTAATTCAGAACTGAGTCAGACCATTGCCATCCTAAGGAAAACCATGCAAACATCTCATTAGAATATTTCCAAGAATACATTTTCTGCAAATATGTGTGCCCACATTGTTTTTAAATGTAAATAAAATGCCAAGAGTATCTCATACTGATTGATGTAGTGTGGATTCTTGCTTATGAGTGAATGAAAGGCAGTTGGCAGGAGGTGTGTGTTTTCCTCACAGTACCCAGGCTTGCTGTGCCACCCTGCTGCCAACCTGCTCTGCTAGGCGTGCCGCAGCAGCTTTCGACATCTGGCGCTGGGCCTCAGGGAGATGGCAGGGGACGGGGCGCCCCGCCGTGGCTAAATATGGCGCAGGGTTACGCCACACGTCCCTAATCACTTAGCCGCTGTCTGGCAGCTCACACCAACCCTTTCCCAGATCCCTCATATATCACCACTGCTAGACATCTGTGCAGCCGTTAGGCATTTCTTTTTACTGCCCCCCACCACCTTCTTTTCCTCTTTACTATCCAATGACAGGTTGGGTTTACATCAACTTCTCATCCCATTTGTTTTACAATGAGGAAGATCACCGTGTCTGTGTTGTGCAACTCTAACACGGGAGATAAAATCCTATCATTTACCAGGTGTTCACTTTGCATGTATTTAAGAGTGAAGACCTTCTTCACCACGTGGTTCAAACTCAAACTAAAACATTTCACTATTAGACATCACCATGAAGTGAAAATTAGTATGTCAAGCCCTTCTCACACATGCACTGCGACCCTGAACTCATCTAGATTGAGTGTCTGATTGAGTCCATGTGTAAATAGAGCAGGTGATTGTGTTGCGAGGTTGGGGAAGTCTATAATTTAAGATAATGATTAAATAAAATGTATTAATTAAAAAGCCAACAAAGCCACCTAGTTTTGAGAGTCTGGGACTCTATTTTAAAAAACAACACAGATTCTTGATTAAAATCAGGGTTGAGCAGAGTTAAAAAACAAGTCAAAGTAAAAGTTCAACACAAGGTTTATTATAAGATTAAAACCCAGCTCAAAGTCTTTCCTGGCAGTCCAAACAGTCCCTTGTACTGGTCCCGCTCTCCAGCCTGGCCGAAAGTGACAGATCCCAAATTCTGGAGGACGAGACGAGGCAACCAGTCACTCTTTGGTTGGGACACATGTATAGGAGACAGAAAATCAGCGGGGATAAATAGTCTGACTAAAATCGTTCCAAAGTTAAAAAGGGAAATTCCTAGGGTCTAAAATCCTGGTTAAAATGCTGATTAAAATGGTTTGTTAAAATGGGCAGAAAGGGTAGGCTACTATTAGCTGCAAGAGGGGTGCATCGTGATCACACCCATCTAAAAGCCCACGTGGCTTCCCCTCAACTGCGGCCGATGATAAGTCTTTTCCCTTTGTCTACGGTCCACCCTCCGGTTCCGCGGGCAGGGACGGTTTTTGCTATGGGCAATGTGGGCGACCGCCCAGGGCGCAATCTATGTGAGGGCGCCCTCCAAAAAAACAAAAAAAAAAAAAAAAACTCGCCAGTTTTCTAGACTACCGCTCATTTCCATGTCAAGTTAGTGGAGTGGGCGCTGGGGTGCCCCTATTATCACGTTTCAACAAGCAGCAGAAAGGAAAGGCGAATCCTGGCGGTTGTGGGTTGAACGGGGGTCACAGACAGGAATACGGCAGAGGCTCATAGTGCTCTGCAGCGCAAGATAACGGCTTACCGGCGACAGAGAAGTCCGACTCCAGGTCCAGTAATTTCCTCTTTCGTTTGCGTCATGACTACCCAGTAGTACCTCGGACAACCGAGCCGTGGCGGCACACAGGTATGTGGTGTGTCAGAGGAGAAACGAGCTGTTCACATTTCTCTCTTTTACCCCTTTTTGACCAAAGCAGTTCCAGTGCTGATGCTGAGCTGGTGCTGGTTCTCAGTTGGTTCAACTTGCGAACCAGCTGAGAACCAGTTTGCTTTTCCATGGCTCGAGGTGGTTAGGATGCCACGTCATTGCATCACTGTATACGTCAGTTACGTCGAACAACAACAACAACAACAACGGCGGACCACGTACTTGTGCAGCTGTTACTCCTGTCTCTACGAGGCTTCATTGGCATCCAAACACGGCAGGTAGGCTAGATCGTATTTGTGCTGCTCGACAAGATTTGTATGGACGGCAATTACATTCCAGAAGACAGGTAATAACCAAACACGGTTTGTCTCTTACTAACACTGAATGTGAGATTATGTTAGCCTTTGTTGTAAGCCAACGTTAGCTGGCAGAGCACAGCTAATTCACAATGCAAATGTGTAACGTTATGTGTACTTATTTAGACAACTGAGGGCTAGTTTATTGTAGTTTCAGCTGGACAAAAGAGGATGCTTAGCTCTGTGAAATGAACTCTATTTGAAATGCATGTAAACAAACTGTATGAAAATACAAGTCAGTGATTTATGTGTAACCTCATTTTCTTAACCCATGTGCCTCACTAAGAACATTCTTGGTTTGTCACTTAATTTTCTTGATAATTTGGCTGTGTTCATATATATATGGCATCAATAGAACGTAATAAACTCAAGAGAATGATATATTACACTTCAAATGTGCTGTACATTTCCTCATACATTAAATGTACAGCACATTCACATGCTATGAATGCAGATCTGCAAGACCCTGTTTGTATCTGCACATACACACATTTATGTACAGACACTCATGCACATACACATTTATTTTTCAATACATGCAAAACTTTATTAAATGAGGCATAAGGGTTAAATAGCATGATGGATATTGATTTTAGTATTGATCACTCTCCACTTAACATGCTTATTTACCTATGCATTTTTGTCCTACCCCATGCAGAGCTGGCTCATGAAGCCCATTGCGGACACTGGCAGATTGACCCCTGAACAACACACCTATAACTACAGATTAAGCAGTGCACGGTTGGTTGTGGAAATGGCTTTTGGGAGATTGAAAGGACGGTGGAGGTGCCTCCTAAAAACCTGCCATTAAAATGTTTGTTTTATTTAGTTCTGGTTGTGTATGCTGCACATGTTATGGCTGCTACTCTCCATTGTTTTTGCTGTTTTGTTGCTACTTACCTGACTACTTTTACCTGTTTGCTGGACTACTTCATGTCCAAGAAACACACTGGTGTCAGTCTCTAGCTTCTGAAGCAGGGCATCATTCAGGTCCTTGCTGTGCTGCAAGAACCTCTCATCTGCCCTCTCCAGGTATTCCAGCAGCTCTGTGTTGCTGTCTCTCTTCATTTTCCCTGTGTACAAGAATAGAAGAATCAGTTTAAAAGTTTGTCATTAAGTCATAAGTAGATAAACACAGGTTCAGCAATACAATGTAACAAACTTGTCAGCTCAACAATCAGCACTAGTCTTACGACACAGTATACAGACCTCACACCATACTGGAATGAGGATGTGGGTATAAAAGTAACAGTGACAACTGTGCATAGTATTGCTGATTGGAGTATGTAGCTGCCCTGGTTCAATGGCAGCAGTCATGGGTGGTAGGGGATTGTGTATGAATGATTGTTCATTTATCACAGCACACATTTATATTATCAAGTCATACTTTTAGGTATATCTCCATGTTTGCATAGTGTCTGGTGAGACAAACTACTGGATAAACAGCACAACAACTCTTACCTGGTCTGGTCTGGTGGCTTTGACCTGAGCTGCTGGATGGTGTTGGCGAGCTGCAGTGGAGTAGCGATGTTAGCTCCAAGTTAGCATTGCCTTGTTCGATGGCAGGTAACTCTGTAGACCACATGAAAAACAGTGCTTTAAACAGTGACTTGTCCACTACACATTATACAATGTTTAGCCAACTGAAAGTGGGCAGGTAGGTGAGCCCATGGCTAAGTAACTTGCTAACGTTAGCTAATGTTAGCAAGGCTAACCTGTCGATCAGTTAACATTAAGCCAAGCAGACATCACAAACAATAGCTGTGTCCCAATTTAGGACTGCATTCTCCGAGGGACGTGGGCCCTTAATTGTGACACAGCTGTTATTTGAAGAAACTGGTAAAACTAAACAACAACTAAACAAAAATAAGATAGTTGCGAAGATGGGAACAGGCATTTCTGTTGTTAAAAGGTGTACAAAACTCCTAACAGATAGTTCAAAAAAGCAGATAATTCAAGCATTAATATTGTCGCATATCAATTATTGTCCTGTAGTATGGTCAAATGCAACAAGAGATAAAATAAAGAAACTGCAAATGGTACAAAATAGAGCAGCCCGTGTTGTGCTAAAGTGTGATTTTAGAACAAATGCTGCTGTAATGCATGAAGTTCTCAGTTGGTTAGTGGTTAAAAACAGACTTCTCTATTCTCTTCTGGTATTTTTCAGAAATAGGTTAAAAACAGACTTCTCTATTCTCTTCTGGTATTTTTCAGAAATATTTTTGTTACAAAAACTCCATCTGTATTATATAACAACTTAATCTTAAGCTCAGAGAGACACAATTACACAACCAGGCAAGCAACAGGAGGAAATTTTACACTACCCAGAGCAAGAACCAATGCAATAAAACGGACAATAATGTACCGTGCAATACAAGAATGGAACTCTATACCAAGTCATATCAAGCAAGAGAACAGCAAAATCAGGTTTAAATTTTTATTAAAACAGTATCTTTTAACAAAGAATACTTTATAAATAATTTTAATAGTTTATGGTAAACTGCTGGGTAGTGAAAGTTTGTGTTTGACTTGCCATTGATATGTATGAGTGTGAGAGTGTTGGATGCATGCAATGGTATGGGATTTACTGCCTTTGAGATAAGAACTGGTGTTGGCTGTAGGCCTATGCATGTGCAAAAGTGAGCAAATGTCATATCAATGGGAAATCAACTGGTAAATTATTGTGTCTCTCATGAGAGAATATGGGATGTCACTCTTACCTTTCTGTGGATAGTACAGACATTTTGTAGACTATATACATTCTTATATCTGTCATGAAGTGAAACTCAAACTTGGGAGCTTGTCCTGTCTGTATTTTGTGGTCTGGTGTTTGTTTATTTGTAACTGTTTTTTCTTTTGTTTTCTGTGGCGTCATGTGATGTTATGTTGTATGTTGTATGTACACTAACAAAAATGTATATGTGTGATGGCTGTGGACCCCAGGAAGAATAGCTACGGTTTTCCGTGCTAATGGTGATCCAAATAAACCAATAAACTATGTGCAAGGCGAAAATGTTCGAAAAGAAACTTACCGGGGTCCGTTTGCGGCAGCGTTATGCTTTTGTCCATCATCGCCTCCAGCATTGCAGCGGCTGAGTAGCTCAATAACCCCGCCCCCTTCCCCGTGACGTATGTGGTTCATTCTTCTAGTCCAGCAAAGAAGTGGTGCCACTCTGGAACCAGTTTTTCTGGCCCAGCGCCAGTTCTTTTGTCGGTCGAAACAGGAAAACCGAAAAATCAAAATTAAGCACTGGCCCCGAACCAGCACTGGCGCCGAGGGATGGTTAGCCCAGG
Source organism: Epinephelus moara (assembly GCF_006386435.1). NCBI lineage: Eukaryota > Metazoa > Chordata > Actinopteri > Perciformes > Serranidae > Epinephelus > Epinephelus moara. Next base: position 38,373,991 of record NC_065507.1, on the reverse strand, counting down.
GCATAAAACTTAAAACTAGCCTGGACCGCCTTTTTCCGCAGGTCCCACGGTCCAACACTGGATCTGCCTGGAGGATACAGAAAGCACAGCCGCCAGTCCCCCGCCAACACAGCAGCACAAATATTCTTTCCACACCTGCCTGGCCCCGCAGCCACAACGCATGTGGGTGCTCTCCTGCAGTGGTGGTGGTGGTCTCTCTTGGTGGCTGGCTACTCGCTTGGGTCCTCTGTCTTTTGTGCCGCTCCCTGCTTTACTGCCGCTTACAAAAGAAAATTGTTACACCTGTGCTTGCCACCACCTGTGGCTCCTTGCGCTGATTACCCTACTGCCTGGGGTGAGTCTGTGTACAGTTCAGGGTCAGTTCGGGAAAAAAGAAACACTAGCAGAGACTGGGGTAAGTTGAGCCAAAGGGTAAGCCACCCCTTGTCGCTAGGAAACCGTAAATGAAATTGAGCATGTGACCAAATATTTAGGAGGAAGGCATCATTTCATGGAGTCTGTGAAGGTGGGGAGGGAAGGAGGGAGATGGCTCAACTTACCCCAGACACAGGGTAAGTTGTGCCACGAGACCACTTTTTTTGGACATGCTATATTATCAAAACAGTTATGTTTACACTCATTCTGTTTGTTTGTAGCAATGCCCAACATCCTGAAATATATGCACATATATTAGTTAGCAACAAAACTATAATAGCCTTGATGTAGTGATCCTGAATATGAAAAGTGGCTCATCTTACCCCGGTCTCCCCTACATGCAATTTAACATAAACCCCAACTAAAATAATCAAAACACTGCAAAATAAATAAAATAAAATTTTATCCTTCATAGTTTTAGTGTAATTTTGGTCAACAGAAATTCAAAAACATATTAGTCATTACTTGTTATCATTATGTTTTCTAATAATAATTATAATGATAATAACTTAGACTTATATAGCGCCTTTCAAGAGACCCTAGGACGCTTTACAACAACAAAAGTAACAATCTAGCAACCAAAAGCCAGGGTGAACAGGTGTCTTTACAGTGCAGATTTAAAAATGTCCAGTGTTGGCGCCTTTTGAGGGTTGAGGCAGCCACACTGAAGGCTCTATTCCCGAATGTTCGCCTACTGGTGTGAGGGACATTGAGGAGACCCAAGTCAGCCGACAGCAGGTTCCGTGAGGGGGTGTAATCAGTGAGGAGGTCCGATAGGTACCATGGGGCAAGGTCATGGCGAGCTTTATAGGCGAGGAGGAGGAGTTTGACTGGAAGCCAGTGTAGGTGTTTGAGGGTGGGGGTGACGTGCTGCCATGGCTTGGTCCAGGTGGGAATCCTTGCAGCTGACTTCTGCACATACTGCAGTCTGTCCAAGGCTTTGTTGGGGAGCCCAAACAGGACTCCATTACAATAGTCCAGGCAGGAGGTGATAAACATAACTTAATAACATGCCGAATACTTTCTAATTTGCAACATGTTAGTCTGGAGGTGTGAAGTCGTGTCTTTTCACAGAGTTGGTTATTAAAACTAAACTTCCATCTCTGTCAGAGAAAACTGATCTGAGTTCAAACTGTTACAACACAGCTACACTCACAGATAACCGAGCATCCTGCCTGCCTGTCAAACAGTATCAAGCCATAAACCTTCTGTAGACAGTCCGGACCTAAGTGGAGTCCTGCAGGGATCAGCTGTGAAGAACAGCGGCTGGTGGCTAATTACTCCGCTGCCGTTCAGCGGCTAACAAGTGGAGCTAACTGCTAACGGTCACCATTCCAACTAACAAATTTGACAAATCCATCCAGCAGCTCCACCATACACAGGCAGACACACAGCTGCTTATTTACTGCTGAATTATAGGTCACATCTCGCAACAATGGCTGACACTCCTCTGGGGTGAAAGTGTTTTTGCTGGCTCAGAAAACATCGTAGCACAGACTGTTGATTGGACTTTGCCAGCCTGTTGCACATCTGGCATTTGAAGAATATTGTAAGCATGACTGTTCTCATCCACCACTAACATTTTCATCACGTCTTGTCAATAAAAATTAAACATAGATTTCGTCTTAATTTTTATTATTGAGATATTGTTTCAGCTCGTCATAGTATATTTAAATGAAATTCAAGGTTTGTCATCACCATGTTTCTTTTCCAAAATTATGTAACTTTACTTGCTAAAACCTTAAGACGCCCAGCCATGTTTCTTCTCCTTAACCTAAGTTAATTACTTGCCTAACCTAACATACGTTGGTTAAACTGCTATCATCTCACTCTTTCCACAGTTTGCTGTTTTGACACCGCCTGTTCCTTTTCATACTTGTCCATTTTCAGCTGCTGCACAGTTTAGTTTGTTTGTCTTATCCATATCTTAACCACTGGTGTTCTGCCCCATTTGCTCTTCTCACCTTTCCACTCTGTCTTTCCATACACTCTCATATTGGTTTACAAGAGTTCAAGTTTTTACTTGTACACTTGTACCTGTAGTCAAATTGCCATTAAAATTTGCTGAGCACATTCAAGCTCCCCTGATGATTAACCCGTTCCATTTTGTTACTTTGTGAGCTTTCCTCCAGCACCATCCTAATTCCAAACAGATGACTGTACACAAGATATCTCATGATCTTCTTGGTAGTTATCATTGTTTCCATATGATGGGGAATTTTGAGTAAATAGAAGCACAAAGAACTCCTGGATTGGTCCTACCTGCCCCCCTCCTGTGAGTCCTTTGACAATCTGTGGCTCAGCAGTACAATGCATTGATCAGTGAAATCGATCCATTGTGTATGCATGCATGGATGCATTTCCTGTTGTGCCTCATGCTCAGAGAAATACTACATGTCAGATTCTGAATGAGAAGCACCATCCGCCTGCCAAACATGGAGTTTTATTCCCATCTAGACAGACTGACATAAAGCTATAACCCAAATGAGAAAGGAGGAATGCTTCACTGGAAACTGAATACATCTTGTGAATGCTTGTGATTTTTAGTCTATCCATGCATGTATACATGCATAGCAGGTATTCTTATGTGCATGTGTGGACAGCAGTGTTTAGCCACCAGAAGTGATGGTGATGTAATAGCAGTGATAAAGTGGTGGATCAGCCGGCAGCAACATTTCGGGGGGTGACGAAGGAGGGGGTTGACATGGTAGGTTAGATAAACACAGCCACACGGAGGGTTGGCTGGTGTTTGCTTGATAATGAACTTGTAGTTGTCTCTTCCTTGAATTAAACTCCAGTGCTGGGGAAAATGCAGGGAGACAGAAACAAGGTAGGAGAGGGGGGAATGGGAGAAAAAAGGAGGGGTACAGGTGACAGAATGAGAAAAGGTGAGAGAGGAAGTGAAGAGAAAAAAAGGAGATATCAGATTGTAAGAAGAGGTGGGTGAGAGGGAGAGAGAGAATAGCAGCTCTTTGCTATGTGTTTCTGTTGTAGGAGAGCTGTCACTGTGAGTAGTTTTAACTGATGGGATCCCAGATCTGTGGCTCACCAATCATTATCCCTTGTCACAACTGGAAAGTGTTAGCACAAACATACAGGGGCAAAGAGATGGAGAGACAAGGCACTCCTCTGATGTCAGCATGATATACTGTAGCGAGGCAGTGCTGAAGGCTGCATGTTGGTCAGTAGGAGGATTATGACCCTGCAGACGCATATAAGGAGCTATTTATCATCTTTTCATCTCAGATGCTGTTGGACTGATAAAGAAATACCTTTCATGTTGAGTCAGTAAAAGCTCTCTGTCAGTTGGCTGAGGCAGTTAGACACAAACATACAGTTTATCAGGGTTTATACCACTGGCATCCCAATCATGATACAGTGCAACTTCAAGAATTCTGTATTTGTACAACAGCATTACATTAGGTAGTGAACTGACATTAGTGATTTATGTCAACTCATAGTATGCAAGACCTGCACACAAACAAATGACCTATTTTGGTTGTCATTGCTGGCTGGTTTTATATTGGATCTGGTTCTCATTTGGCAAAGTACCCAGATTTGCTAAGCTCCAAATCTCTTATCAAACGTGTTATCTCTCCTCCCTCTTTTTCATTTGCCAGGAGCAACTGTAGAAAACATTCAGATACTGCTAACAGGCTTTTCAGTTGACAAACCACCAGCAGCAGATTATACCAGCGGTAGCTAATTAACGCTAATTCTATGGCTGCTAAACTTTTGGCTGATGTCTGGTTCATGTGCTCTGTGTTACTTGGTCTCTGTACTTGTGAGTAGAAAGAAACATCATTCTAATACCACTCTATGACTATGAATAGACTCTGGCTTTATAGTTCAACAAGACCAACGGCGTGGCAAGTCCTCTCTAGAGAAGAGATCCGCAGCCAGATATATACTTGCTTTTAGTTAAGCTTTTAGTTACACAGTATCCTGTGTCCATTTGGAGCGTTGGATGATACACTGATACATACATGATACATCGGATACATTGTCTAATGTAATGTAATTTTTGGAGTTGTGCGCACTGCTATTTTTCATCATAGCACCGGTAATAATCTCAGGGGACAGACTACAGTACCAGCACTTTATTCAGTTAATAATATGCAAGATATGTTTTTGACTAAAACATGTATCTGCCATTTCATGGAGACTCTTCGCTGCCTTTGCTTCAATTTTATTTTTTTACCTGCTCTTACCTGCACCATTTTTCAATGGTCCTAAACTTCAGTGTTTGGTTGTTTCAATGTCACATTAGAACAGAGTCACACTAAACCGACTTCAGAGAACAAGTGGCATCAAAAACCGATGGTGGCATTGCCTCACGCCACCTGTGTCTCAGCCAAAAAGTTGCACATGAACACACTGCAGAGACTATAGCTGATGGCCAACCAGTGTGTACATTTTGCATGTGCATGACAGGCAGTAACCTTCCACACCAGCAGACGGCGGTAGTGTGTAATCTTCATACAAAAGGGAAACCAAAAAAAGTCTTGACGCTAGTTAGCCAGTTAGCACATTGACATAATGTCACCATATTTAGTTCGTTTTGATCTCACTCCCTCTTGACTTAAGCTGTTTGTTTGCTTTCCTCACTTCCATTTCTCTTCTCATGTGCTGAGCTTGATTTCATTCACCGATGGGCTCTGCTGATGCTGATTCAACATGCTGAATCCGCCAAAAAAAAAAATAACGGACCAGTGAGGGGCAACAGTGTGGGACATACCGCACTGACTAGGGTGACAGACACTCACCGATGGTCCAACATTGACCATTGGCTTGGTGGGTCAGGTCCTTTAAAGCCACCATATGGAGATTTAAAACATTTCCAACTTTGTTGTAGTACCAGAGAAGATAACGTGGCAGACAGCATCAATGAACTTCCCCATCGATCTGACCGGAGAACACAGAAACAAATGAAATCAAAACACAGACTGAAACACTGGGGTTATGTAATTTTCCACAAAACATATGCCATTAAGATGATTTAAAATATGGCAAAATCACAGAAATTCTACACATAGTGGCTTTTAAGTGCTATAATAAAATATGAGAGAAAGAAAATGGGACATTAAGAGTTCAGCTTTCTCTGGATGGTTACTTTAACTTTCAATTTGTAGTTTCGTGTTGGCAGTGAGTGTCCTTACTCCAGAATGTTATATGAGTTAATATACCAACTCTGCCTAATTGACGATGGTATGATTTTCAGACTGGTGAAAGGGCTGAAAGTTGGCATTCAGTTTATTACATTAATAGAATCATGACATCACCAATTAAACAAATGTGCTAAGCAATAAACATCTTTGCCTGCTTTGATGAAGTGACACTATTCAGCTTGTACGTTGTATGTGTGTTGTGAGTCTAGAACTCACAGAATACCTCTTGTTATGATCACTTGATATCACATCATCCTTTTTATCAATATTTCTGTCAGCTGACACATTTTAATCTTTGCCTCACTTCTCTGGTCCACAACCTGCTCTCCCATCCACCACTGCCCACCTTCACTGCTTCCACCCTCCACCCCCCAGAACAGCTCAGATTCCTATTCTCCACCGATTCCCACCCATGATAGTGTTGCTAATCCTGACTGGGATCGCTCTGGTACACCCGCCATCACTTCACGTCTCCACCCTGACAGAATGGAGACGATGAGCCTGAAATCTGCTCTCTGTGGTGGAGGATTTAGCTGTTTTGTGCTTGTGTGTGTGTGTGTGTGTGTGTGTGTGTGTGGTAGGCGGGGGTGGATGGGAGCATGTGTTAACAAGCCTATCTGCCCATCCAAGTGTTAATCTGCGAGATGCCAGCTGATACAGTAGGACAGGGTGGGCTTGGCTCCCTTCATGCCTACCTGCTCACCAGTGCCAGTCTATCCTCCCTGTAGAGACACAGGACTTTGGCCTTCGATCTCTCCGTGCCTGGGCACAGGTGGCACTCAGTGTGCGTCGACACCCCAGCCTCCCTGTGTTTGTCAGAGCTCAGACTGTGTGTGGCTTTCTGCGCCTGTGTGTGTGTTAGCCTCAACTTTGTGACAAGGAGGATAATCTCCCAACCCCCTGCAGGCAGTTGTGTTTGTGTGCGCGCGCTGGGGTAAGATGTATTGGTTTAATGATGTACCATGCAGATATCTGCCCTACACTGAAGCTACAGTAATCAATATTATTATGGTAAGAGTTGCTCAAATGACTATGTGTAATGAAAAGGGTGCTCACATTAATTAACCCACAGATATGGATCACCCAACTCCTCAGCTCTGTGAAACTCCTGGACACCGATCTCCTGGGGCAAAACCCTGGGGGAAAGTTGTGTCTTTGTTGACCTATCATCCACCCCAACCTGCATCCTTACGCAGACATTCACTCTTTATGCAATGTTCCTCTTTACACCCGTTAACGCATTAGTCACTTCCTGAGTATGTGGGTTATAAATGAAATACTGACTAATAATATGTATTTTGTTTGTTCGAATTGTGGTGCATTACTTTTCATAGGTATACATATGAACAGCCCAATAAATATATATATATACACACACTCTGAATACAAGTCAAGTTTACTTTGAATACAGTGTCAGCTTTTTTTCAACTTCAGTCTAACAGTATCAATGTCACCGTCTGAACCCTTGCATGAACACAGGTGTGTGTGTTTTGTGTGTGTGTGTGTGTGTGTGTGAGTGTGTGTGTGTGTCTCAGCATCCTGTGGCTTCTCTCCATACCCACAGTGCCTTGCTCAGTGCAGCCTGTCCTGGCCATCTGCCACTGTGGGCCCCAGGCAGGAGGGCTGCAGGCTGGGCGTCAGGGCTGACACAGACCACTGGTGGTGGGGTGGTACACAGAGAACAGTAGGACCGGGAATCTCACTGTGCTGGTTGAGGACTTCACTGACATAGTATGTTCTCAAGGAGCTTACTGTTGTGTATTTGATTCACAATCAGGAACTGCTTGGCAGCTGATTATTAATAAGCAATTAGCAGCTTTTTGTAGTGCAAAATTGCTATTCGGCAACATGTTACTGTACTCTGTCCTTATTTAGTATTTAAAAGCAGTATGTAAACACTTAATCAAGGCGCAGAGTGCTCTATAACACAGTAATAGAGTTAGCAGTTAGCATTTATGTGGATATTGTAAGGTAGGGCTCCAGCTATTGATTATTTTAGTAATCAAGTGTTCTGCCAATTACTCCATCAATGAATGGATTAATCCCATAAGATATACTTTTGCTTTTTCAAAGAGCAAGAGTAATATACAAAAGAGAAAAATGACGGGTCCTGTGTGTGTGTGTGTGTGTGTGTGTGTGTGTGTGTGTGTGTGTGTGTGTGTGGCTATCATAATAATAATAATAGGTTGCTGCCTATCTCAGACGTCAGATTGGACCTTCAAGTTAGCCGCTGTAACCACTCAAATTCAGCGAACACAAACCCCAGCTAGGGGATGCTATCTCTCAATGAGCAATCATGTTGATTTTCATCTTATCTTACTATTCTTACTATATAATGACAAAAACTCTGTCTGTCTGTGTGTGTGTGTGTCTGTGTCTGTTCCAAGTTTTTCTCCTCACTGACTTGGTCAATCCATGTGAAAGTTGGCACAATGGTAGAGGGTCATGGGAGGATGAGAAAGAAGCAATATTACATCAGTTGGCCAAAGGAGGGCGCTATAGCAACCGATTGAAATTGCAAATTTTAATGGGCATATCACATGCCCTGTATGTCGTAGAGACATGAAACTTTGCCCAGAGATGCCTGTCCTCATGAGGAACAAATTTGCCTCAAGAACCCATAACTTCTGGTTATATAGATTTTTGGCCATTTTGAATTTTTTGAAAAACACTTAAAATCGATCTCTTCCTAGGAAGTTTGACCGATCTGCATGGAACTGGGTGAACATAATCTAGGGACCAATATCTAAAGTTCCCTCTTGGCAAAAGTTGGAAAACTTACTAAAACTGAGCTTCTATAAGGCAATGAATATTGCGGAGGGCGTGGCTCATCACATAAAGGTGTATAACATCTCAAGGGTTTCACCGATCATGACGCAACTTTGTAGGCATATGACCACACATAATCTGAGGGGACCCCTCCATTATTGACCCCATCAAACAAAATGGGGGCGCTAGAGAGCTAATTTCTTATCTAGGCCTAACCGCCACATCAATTTTTACTAAACTTGGTAGATATGTAGAACAGGACACCTCAAGGTGACTGGAGAAATTTAACTCTAATTGGCAACTGGGTGGCGCTATAACAACAGAAAAATGCTTAAAAATGGCTAAAATGCGACCGATCGCTGTGGCTCCCCCTGTGGACCAATGTTGTTTTTTTTCTAATTTTTGGTATGACTAAGTCATGGTATGGTATGCTGTACATAATCATAGAAACTGTCAGTCAGTCATTCTGTCTGTCCCACGTTTCTCTACTCACTGACATGGTCAATCTACTGTACTTTCAATAAAGTAATCGTACTATCAAAAACTCTGTCTGAATACACTGCTCTTCTTAATGGGTATCCCAAACACACACCATGTGAAACTGTACGTGGGCAACTGTGCACTCAACGGGTATGGACTAGTTAAATGTTAATGTTAATATTACCTCGTGTTGGGTCCGCTCTGTGGATTGGAAGTGTGTGTTGTTGTTGTTGTTGTTGTTGTTGTTGTTGTTGTTTTTATCTATAAATGACAACTCATGTAGACATGTTACATATGATATCAATTATTTTATGTTGTCATTCATCATCTTTCCATTCACCAGTTACATATGCTACACAGGATGAGTAAACAATACTTAAAGCTAAGCTCATTCGCTTACATTTGAATTGGTGTGTGTTACAGTGTGTTATACCTAACACAAACACATTATTCAGAAAAAGCTATGAACAAATGTGAACAACATGCAAAAATTCCTTTGTTCCATTCATTTGGCCTGTCACCCAACTGACACTTTTCCAGTCTCAAACAAGAATTAACATTCATAAATCCAATTATTTATAATACAAAAATAGTGTACAGTGTAACTTCAGATCTTGCCTAATTATCACCATATTTACATGTTTTGTTCAGAACCTAAAGAAAGCCAGTGATGATTGGCTGTACATTTAATGTTAACAGTGTGAGCAGGATAAATGGTTGTGGTTGTTATTTTTACAACTATTTTCATTTTTATCAGAGGCACTTCAGACCATTTTTCCCTATTTGTGCCACCTCCTATTTTAAAGAAAAAAAATGTATGTATGTATATGGTATTATTTATGTCCATCCAAACTATCAACAGTTACACATGTTTTAATTAAACTCAGTTTACCTCTTGATATTTTTTAAGGTGGAATTAAAATACAGTTCATTTTATAAATTTTGCAAGGAGCTAACCTTATATGAAGAGTGTAATTGGCAATGGAAAACAATATAACAGAAAATTAGGTATTCTAGACAGTTTCCATACAGATACTATGTTATAAAATTAACAGATTTAGATACCTACAGGTAGTTTTGCATTACACTCCATGTGTGTTTCAAATAATTTCTTAATTGTTTATATATAGCCTTAAATGATGAATGAGTGTGAGTTAGGTATGAAGGGGACTGAGTTTTACCCCTACTGCTAAGGAAGTGCTGTCCCCAACATATCCTTATGGAACAGTTTGTATGATATCCTACGAAAATGTACACACTACAAATTAGCGCCCCACAAATAACGTTACGTCCTTAACGTAAAGTTACGTAATTAATGTAAAGTTACTGAGGATAGGTTTAGGAAAAGAAACATGGTGAAATGACTAAAACCAATTTCTTGTTTACTTCCATCAGCACATTGGTCATGTGATTGCAGCCTTCCAAAAATATGTAGGTTGTGCATGAATCACTGCATCATGATTATGTAAGATATGTACAAATTTGGTTGAATTACTTTTTTGTAGGAACATGTACGAATAGTTTACGAGGAACAGCCTGCTGTCCCAAATGCATATCCTCACTTTGAAGTCTGATCATCTTGTTATAGGAAGATGACAAAGGATAAATAATACATATGAATAATGATGGTAGAAAGATCAGCAATTAAATTACAAAAGCAGTCATGCAGAGAGGTATAATATTTATCCAGATAATGTTATGTTATTGAGAACTTACAGCATGTCTCTTCTCCCAGGGGGCATACACATCCCTTTACTCCACTAAGATAACTGTCAACCAAACTGTACTTTATATTGATGGCTCACCCCAAAGACATCAGTCTAGCCGTGCCCAGTGACGCACACTTCAGGAGTGACCCATATTAATACTGTGGGCTTCAGTTAATTTTCCATCCAGTACAGTAGAGCGACTGAACCATGACCCGCCTTCGCACGACCAGCTCTGTAAATGTCACCCATATGGCCCGCTCATTCATTTCCCACAAAACAAATTCCCACAAAAGACTGACTGTAAGTGTATTTAAAAGGCAAAAGCAGCCAGAAAGAACCCTCTTATCCACCGCTCATTTTTCCCACGAGCTAGAGGTGCTCTTTTAATTTCCCTCTCTGAAAGGTCAGTCGCAATGTTCTCCATCTCCACCTTAATTGATTCTTTAAATGCAGCTCGTCTTGCGCAGGGGGAGTCGGGGAGGAAAACTAGAGAGGTGTTTGCCTACCTTTAGTCACGGTTAAAGGCCCTAAAATGGTTACCCATCTCTTCCTAATTGTATTGGCTGTGTGTGAATGTATGTTCCTGGAGCTTGAAGCCTGGATATGTACTCCTTTGGCATATCAAAACCTGGACATAACAATTTGCAAATGGAAAGAAAATTGCCTTTTTGCTCAAATGGGCTAGGTGAGCTTGTTTTCTGATAAATACATAGAAAGTGGGCTGAGCCTTGGTTGTATTAAATGTCAACATTTATTAGAATAACTCCCTGATATTTTCCATTGGATGCACTGTAATTTACTACAACCACTGACACACTGTGGTTTCTGCAGTCAAATACAGCAACTGCAACTAGAGGACTTTTTGAGCAAGCACATGGAGAAGGGAACCTTTTCAAGTAAGAGCTTTATTACTCACTGGTACCACCACCATCACCAGCTGATTTAGGCAGGGCTGTTTTTAGCCATAGGGGATCTAGTTGGTTGCCGAAGGTGCCAGCAGCTTGAGGGGCACCAAAAAGTAGAAATACATTTTTTGTAATTACCTTCAGACTTCCAATCTACTAAAAAAAAAAAGTTAATTTCATCAAACCCATTGCTGACACTGCACTCATCACCTGATGCTGAGAGGTGACTACAAGAGACTTCAGGGGGAAACTCTACTGGGGCCTGAAACTCATTGTCATATCATTAAAACTACTCGCCGCCACCTTTTTTGTGACCCAGTGAGTAATTTGCTCACATAAATGCATGAGAATAACAAATACATGGATATGAACAACTATGGTTATCTTCTATGAAATACCATACCCTGAATATGATCAGAACCTGGAAAGACTTAAAACCAGGATACAATCCATATAAGTGTGTCACAGTGTGCATTTCTGACCTGCCATAAATGCCATCTTCTCAGCTCACTCAGTAGTTTTCCACTCTCCTCGCCTCTCCACCACACCTACCTGCCAGCCTGTCACCTGTCCACACATTTCCCTCTCCTGCGGGTCCACCATACCCACCTCATCAAGCCAAATCTGCTCACCTGTGGATCATTACTCCTTGCCACTGTAAATACCCCGGCTTCACAAATTCTGGTGCCAGATTGTTGTTTGTCATAACATGCAAGTGTTTATTCCCGGACTGCTTCCTTGTTGCATACCATGCCTGCCCCTGACTCTCCTGCTTCATCTGCCCCCCAGTAAACCACTCAGCCTTCTGTCCTCGCCCAAGAGCCCTGCTTCAGCGTGTTCCCCATTTGGAGAGACTGTCACTTAGCTCTCTGTAGTGAGTTTACCTGCTCTTCTGCCTGTTGTTTCCTGTGCTTTGGATTGCCTCGCCACTTGGCTGCACATTCCACCTTTGTGTGTACACCATGGAATCAACACTTCATCGCTGCTGGCCAGGGCCATCCTGTCTACAGTCAGCGCTGCACGTGTGATGGCTTCCCTCGTGCGTACTCCTGGCTCCGGATCCCCTGCTCGTCTGACATTGCCTTCCGCCTACTTCCTCACGGTACTGTTGAACAATATTGAGCTTTTTGCTATGTGTGTGTGTGACTGGTGGACGCCGGCTACTTACCAGTTTTCGGCTTTGGGTTCCTATAGTCCTATAGTTGACTAGATGTGCACTGTAAGCTGTATAATGTGTAGTCAGTTGAATCAAAATAAATGCTGACCCATAAAATCTGGTCAGGGACATAAGTGAAAGTCCAACCCAGATGATTCCAGCATCTCAGTACAGACATGACACATTATGGAATGTGAAGCAGTCCAACACACTCCTGCACAGATGTTAAGAAACTGATTAGAAATAAACAGATATAGAAGGGGTAGAAATAGCCAGGCTTCCTTTGTTCCATGTCATAATTTGAACGCGACAAACACACTGCATAATCAGACCAGATTGTTAATTTCATTTAAGCAACAGAAAGATCAATCACTTCCTTCAAGGGTGGCAATTTTTGGTCTAGAGCACCAAAAAAGTCCAGAAACAGCTCCTGGTTCAGATATAAATCCTGTTCTTATTCTGTTTGTAGAGTCATAATAAATGACCTTACCTATCGCCTACAATTGAGTTAGTGAAGAAAGAGTTTTGTCTCTAAAATACTCAGCAGCAGCCTCCTCCACTTGTTTGTTGGCCACAAATGTTTGTGAATGATAATGGCTATTAATTTGGCTTTTACTGCACCACGTCGTTTGTGAGAGGAGCATCTGGAGCATTTAGTCACACCAATAAAATGCATGTATAGACAATGAGGCACTCAAATTTGACCATAAAGCTTCATCTTCTTGAGCTTGCTTGGTCATCCAGTGCGGCTGCACAGACAACTTAGTCGTGAAACAACTGGCTCTTGCCTTCTGTTTCGACACTAACTGCTTTTTCTCCCATTTTTTCTGGCAAATTATTATGTACCAGTGAGAGTGGAGTTAGGGTTTAGCATTTATCTTGATAAACTGGGGGACATCTTTCTTTCAAATTATTTTGCCCCTATTTCAGAGAAGAAAATAGTCCAGATGGTAGCTTGCTCTTGTTACATAATGCAACTATTTGGAACTGGTGCCTGTTGGATATTGGTGTTCATAGCTCTTTGCCAATTGGATGTGTCACCATGTAGTCGGTTCAGATTCCATTTAAACACTTGCCAAACTATACTATTGAGTAGTTCTCCTTTAAAATAGTTGGGACTGCATTTTAAAGAATTTCTATTTGGTTCTATCTGAATCTACATAGCATTGTTATAACTTGGACAACACACTTGTTGAGGTTTAGTTTTAAACATTAATCAAAGTTGAAAGTGGCTGTTTGATAATCACATATATCATATCAAATTGAGTTGAAAGGTAATCAAGAGCATCAAAATCCAAACATAAGCACTGTGTGTTGACTTGCATCATCAATATGTTATCACTATGTGAATTAAAAAGAAAACAAGCCAAGTAAGATCCAGATCTAATGGTAGAATGAAGCCCTCCTAGTAAAGTTAAGCTACTGTGCAGAGAGTGATAGGAGAGCTGCAGCAACAGTACCACTGGGGTCTAGGGCAGCTGAGCAGTCCCATACACAACACTGTACATACACACCCTGGGAAAATACACACATCTGAAAGTTGGTCCAAGCACCTGCACACATATACACTCACCCTGACCTACATAACTGGGAAACATGAAAGAGTAGCGGGTAAGATCAGAGTTAAAGAAACCTGCTGAAGTCGACATTTTTGGGTAAGAGATGTAAACAACTTACTCAACCGATTTTTAACCGGTCCGAGGGGGCTTCCAGGCGTCAGATGAGGTAAAAAGTTATGTTGTGTCGTTGTGAAACAACAGTAATTCTGCACATATGATTGGTTAAAAATTTAAGAAAGTCAGCGAGAGAGAGAGAGAGACTGGGTGTAAAGGTCCGTACCCAAGGCTTTTTGGTTCAATTCTTGGTCTGGACCACCAGCTGAAATGGGTTTATTTGGATGTCATCGCTGAACATGGAATACACCTTCTTGCATTGGATTTTCTGATGAGGCTCCTGTTTTTCTTCAGAGTGCTGTGAGTGCTCTGGATTTTCTTTGATTTTACTGGAAGCATTTTTTACTGGACATTAATAAACACCACTGTCTATTTATTGGTTTAAGGGGAGCCAATTAATCCACAAGACACTCTTCATACTCATAATATTGCCTTTAGTCTTCCCTATCAGTGTTTTTGCCATGGCTAGAGGAGCCTAAAGATGGTAATGTCAGTTGATCAGTCTGTTAAAATTACCCTTTGACCAACACTTTAGTCTTTGATGAGGTACAAGAAAGAAAAAAAAAATCTTGAACTGACATGTAATATGCTGTGGAGATTCATTGTACCCAAAGGTCAAACTCCACTGTTTCTAAGACCGCCCAATCTTTCCTCCAATACCACCACTAGATTAAACCTTTCATGATGCAAAAGAAAATATCTTTATCTAATAATACATTTGCCACTGAACTTACAGAGAACATTCATTCTTCTTCCATTTTTGTTGCTGATCCCATGGTCAGTGACTGTAAATAATTCTAAGACTGAAAGCAGACCATCTAAACTGCCACTATGTAATTTTGATCTATCACAAACTTTGATATTTTGGAGAATAATGAATATTGCAGCGCCTAGGGGAAACATCAGTTAGTTAAAAATCAGTCTTGTTTATTCCTGAATACCCTTTAAGTTGCACTGTAATGTGTTAATTAAATGTCTTAAAAGAACAGTGCATAAGATTTAGGAGGATTTAGTACATGTAGCAGTGAAGATTGCTGATTTCAACCAGCTAAAACTTCTCCTGGTTTGAATTCTTTCAGAATTCATTGTTCAGGAAGTTTTGGCCAATTTATCAACAGAGGTCTCTTCCTCTCCGAAACAAATGGATCTGGTGATTAAATCCGGTATAACGCGGAATAAAGCAGTTTCAGGTTACAAATTAGTGTTTCTCCTTCGCTGTTCGGCACGTCACAGACAAGCTGCGAGCCCAGCACCTGCTAATGTGTGCTCATCTATTTTCTGTGATAACTTGATGTGTGCTCACGTTGTTTCTGATCCAAACGTTCAGGAGATTTTAACCAGGAGCTGAATTATCTGCAGAGGTCTCCTTCTTTTCCAAAACAAACATTTATGTGATTTAGACAGGTGAAAACACTACATAAAGCATCCAAGCTTCTCTCTATCAAGCTTTCAAGCTTTTTTTTTTTTCTTTTTTTTTTTTTGAAATGATGTTTTCCTGACGTTCTCGTCATGGAGGGACTGCTAATAACAATGGGTGGCGGAATAACATGAAAATGTGGGTGGGTGACACACAATTGGCCCTATCTAGAGCCAGTGCTTAGTTTGTCCATCTGGGCTACAGCAACAACAAATTCTTATTTTCAAGTAATAATACACTGATGAAAACATGCATTCCATGTCTACCAATAGCATGGAAGAGATACCAGGAGACTGGCTGTCACACGAGGAGAGCTGGACAGGGCTGTAGCAGGGCATCAACTCAGCACCAGGACCAGTATCTGCTCCTTTGTGTGAGGAGGAACAGGAAGAGCACTGCCAGAGCCCTACACAATGACCTCCAGCAGCTACTGGTGTGCATGTTTCTGACCACACTGTCAGAAACAGACTCCATGAGGGTGGCATGAGGGCCTGACGCCCTTTAGTGGGAACTGTGCTCATCGCCCAGCACTGTGCTGCTGGATTGGCATTTGCCAGAGAACACCAGAATTGGCAGTTCCACCACTGGTGCCCTGTTCTCTTAACAGATGAGAGCAGGTTCACACTGAGCACATGGGACAGGCTTGAAAGAGTCTGGAGACACCGTGGTGAATGTTATGCTGCCTGTTACATCATCCAGCATGACCGGTTTGGCGGTGGGTCAGTGATGGTCTGGGAAGGCATATCCTTGTAGGATGGCACAGACCTCCATGTCATAGCCAACTGTGCCCTGACTGTTGTTGGGTACCAGGATGAAATCCTCAGAGTGATTGTCAGACCTTACATTGGTGCAGTGGACCCTGGGTTCCTGGCCCTCTCATTTCCCTAACCTAAATCCAATTGAGCACCTACGGGACGTTTGGTGCACCTGACGCCACCAAGTACCACCAGACTGTCCAGTAGCTCACTGATGCCCTGATCCAGGTCTGGGAGAAGATTACTCAGGACACAATCTGCTGACTCATCAGGAGCATGCCCAGATATTATCGGGAGTGCATACAGGCACAAGGTGACCATACACTCTACTACGTCACATTGAATTGCATCTCACAAGTTGGATCAGCCTACAATTTTATTTTTTTACTTTGATTTTCAGTGTGATTTTGAATCCATTGTCGTTGACCTTTTTTTTTTCAACACATTTTGTTCTCACACAATGTACATCAGCAAAGATTTTCAACTTGAATAATTTGTTCATCAAGATCTGATGTGTGATTTAGGTGTTCTCTTAATTTTTTTGAGCAGTGTATTTGCATTTCATTTACATGATCTAATACTGAGATAGAAAGGCTCTGCACATTGTGCACAATGTCCTAACCTAAGTTCACTTTTAGTTCTGATGTGCATTTTTTGTTTCTAACCCGTGTGATAGAAACACTATTTCACTCACAAAGTAGATTAGAGAGCATAGGAAACTTGCTACAAAGAAGTCCTTCCGCACACAAGCTGTTAGAGTGGTCATACAGGCTGTAAACAAACCCCAAGTAAGCTGTGTTGACAAGTGAAAACAAATTGTTAAATTTTTAGAACCATGTGTTGTTAACATCTGCCACAGTTTACAAACATGGCCTCAGCTTTGACTTACCTTACTAACCATACTCATGCACAATGTTCAGTTTGACTTCAAAATAAAGTTAAATGTAAATTATCTCTGATTGTCTAAACAATAGAGTTTCTTGCTTCATCTGACTATAAGAAATGTTACTTAGTTCCCGGCAATGACTTTAGTGAGTACAGGTTACGATACACAAAATAACTGATGGCCAAACTATAGAAATAACACCCGAGTTATAATGAACCTGAGTACATGTTTAAAAACATTGCAATGCTAAAGTTGTATCAAACTGCATGAGATTTGGAAAAAAAAAGTCTGATCAGTGATATGAGGTATATTGGCTGTGACAACAAATTTATAAACACAAAAAACAGGTCAATTGCATCACAGGGAACAAACAGAGAGCTGTCTAAGAAAAATGCACATTGTCACTACTCACTCATGCTATTACCCTGCCACTCAAAGTCAGCATGATGGTAAGTGTTCAGTCTCGTTCACCACACTCACCACAGTAGTGGCTCTTGGGTTTCCTCGTTCATTCTCTCCATGCTCTTTGGATTCCAGAGGCCTGTTGGTGAGTGAGGCACCTATTGACCAATCTATGAGTGATGATTCACACCAGCTAGCAGATTAATGATGTTCATCAGCTCCTCTCCACACAGCAGCACTGCAAACCTTCCCTCTGCCTCCATCTCTGCTTATCAGATCACCATTTGTAATAGTGTTGCTCCAACTGCTGCAGTCCTTTCCAGCAGCAGCCCCAGGTCAACTTCTATCCCAGACACAGACACTCACACACACTCGCTGTAATTACTGCTTTTTTAATACTGTAGGGTTCTCTCAAAACTGTAAGCAAGTACACTGGCCCTAAAGAATGTTTTTGTCTTTTTATTTTTCTTCAAACATCAACTCTGGTTAGATGAAGACTTTTCTTGAACATGTTTAAGCTTGTTAAATACGCTTGTACAACCATTCCATCCAAGTAATTTGATTGGACAAGAGACAATCCATATGAGTGCTGATAAGTGTAACAGCACTGGGACTTTTAATTTTATGTATCACTCCATTTCACAGGTGTCCTCAACCGTTAATTAGACCTAGCATTGCAAAGATGGACATACCTCCAGAAATAATACTTGATTTAAATTATGAATGGTCGTCAGATGAGGATGACGGGAAGGAGAGAAGCCTGGGGCCAGCTGCACCAACTGTTCTTAACTAAGCCTGGTCCTAAAAGCTAAGTCGGACTTTGTAAAGACCAGTCTTTAGGACGAACTTCATGTCGGTTGCACCAACCAAACACAAGCCTAGTCTTAACTAACTTTGGGAATGCCCAGCAACTACAGCTATTGCCTAGCAGTGCACGTGTTACTGGGACACATTGTTAAATTTTCCCAATGCCTTGTCATTATTTTTCCAATCATTTGTCATTTGCTGCAACACTATTATGGAGCATCAGAGAAAATAAGGGAAATTTCATTTACATTGAGATACAAAGATTAATAAAGCTGCACGGGAAAACCATGTCTGTGTTTGATTGACCCCAGCTGATAGGTGATGCTCCACGTAATAGGAGAAAAAAGGTAAACAAACTTGGCTGCAGTTCACAACAAATGGACTGACAGTGTATTGATAGCAGTGGTATTAAAGAGTAAGGACCACACCAGTATTGGAGTGGACCGAAGTGATATTCTGCTGCCTAATGTGCTGCTGCTGACCAGCTAATTAGCTTGCTATCTTGCTTAAGAATGGACGTCAGCAGTGCACTTTTCACTGATAAATGCTTGTTTGGTCATTCATTCAACAAACTGACATGAGACGAGACGTGTTTACATTTGTAAGTCAGTTAGATAAAAGGGAGAAAGGAAACGTGGGCTGCTGTTCAGCTTTTGTGGCTCTTGTGTTGTGTATCCAGCTGCTAAAATAGAGAAACAGTTGAGATTTTTGACTTAGTGCCTGCTCCTGACTAGGCATAACATTTACTCCTGGTCTTAATGAGAAGAAGGCTGAAGCCTTGATGCTGCAGCAGGTGTAAGGGGTTGACTATGAGGTTGGACTTACAACGCCAAAACACGACCAACTTATCTTAAGACCAGGCATAAGCCCTGTTGGTGCAACCAGCCCCTGGAGACTTCATCTCAAACCTCTAGATGTGCTCACATGTGCTCAGCTGACCTCGACAAGAGAAAAAATGAACAACAAATGAACACCGTAAGACAAACAGCGTGGGCTTAGAACTGCTTTCAGACTTGGTGAAATCTAAAAAATCTAAACATTGACATTCATTCTGTTGAGAGGACCCAGCTGAGTACAGTCTTGAGGCAGTTTCATGGATCTATCCAGACAACTAAAGGGGAGCTTGACAGCATTAGCAGCTAACTCGGGCTTCAGGCTGGTTTAAATCATTAACCCTATGGGCCCTAGGCCTTTTTGGGGTATTTTTACTGCCTTTACTTTTAAGCTCATACCACAGTCATTATAAAGGCTACATACACATGCTATATCTTGTTGGTTTTTTTTGTTTTTTTTAGGACAATCTAGGCTAACCAGATTTGCCATCATTCCATGTCCTTCTATGTGCCTGTATTTTATGTTAATTTTTATATCAATGAAAAAAACAAATCCATGTGACTAAACTCTTACATTTTCCCCCTCAATGTATATGGTGACTACTGCCCTGTCACGCATGCATAATTAGGCTACTCACTGGAAAGCTCTGATCCTGCGCTTTCATGTGATATGCATGGCATTGAGCCTGCATTTGCGAGTAATCCATCCGTAATGTGTGTGCAAAGCTGTATGAAAGCTCTGTTATACATTATTTTAGTGTAACTTTATCATTTTTTTTCGCTGTGAAAACATTGGACTAGCGACAAGTGCTTGGTCTTGTTGGAAAGCTACAATTCCGCTGTTTCACGTGATATGCGTGGCTTCTCGCTGTGACGCACGGTCGCAGAAAATCCATAGAGAAGAACAGGTGTGAATTTGGATGCACTATGCGTCATTCGGGCCCATCGGGTTAAATCAACAACCCTGCAGTCAGCTGTTCATGGAATCAGAATCAGCTCATAACATTTTCAAAGATGTTGTGAAAGAGATTTCCGATTTCACCTGAAAACCAGCGGAGTTTAAAATATTTTGCAACCAGTCCAGAAAATCTGCAAGGTACCAAACAATGTCTGGTACGACATTCAGTTGCAATCTGGACACAGTGGCAAAGAGGGGAATCACAATCTCAAACCTGACTCATTCATCCTCAAACTTGACGAAAATGGAGCAAAGTATTTCACCCTGACATTCAATGAAGACACAAAAATTATAAAGACCCACGGGAGAGAGACAGAGAAGGAAATCCCCTCTGCCCGGTGGCATTGCTCAAAAAACACCTGAGCAAAATTCCACCTGATGCAAAAGCCCTCTACCTGCAGCCCAGGAGGGTAGCAGCTGCGACAGACAGCTTTTGGTATACTAACATTCCCTGGGAGTAAACCAGCTGTCAAAGATGTTATCCAAGATGTGCAGAGAGGCAGGGATGCACACATCTTACACCAACCACAGCCTGAGGGCCACCGCCATACAGAAACTGTCTGATGCGGGACTCGAGGCGAGGGAGATCATGGCAGTGAGTAGGCACAGGTGAGATGCCTTACATATACATACAGAAAATATAAGAACAATTGTTATTTATAATAATTCACAGAAGATAAAAATTAAAACTTGTTTGTGTGGCAGGTCTGAAAGCTTGCCAAAAAAGTTACAGGAGACCAGAGCAGGAAACAATGGTGTGACATACTGTCTGATCAAACTAACTCGTTGCAATCACACACCCTGCCAAAGTGACTGTTAACAGACTCTCATTTCACTGGTGGCACAATTAATGGAAACATACAGACAAATGTACATGATAATAACCCTGCTGAAAAAAAACCAGACTGACCAGGCTGGTCAGGCTGGTTGCCTAGGCTGGCCATCGTGGTCAATCTCAGGCTGGGATGGTCTGCTGGTTTAGAGGGGTTTTGGACACTTTAACTGGGCAAAATTGCTGGTTAAGCTGGTCATAGCTGGGTGGTGTAGCTGGTCACTATTGCCTATTAGCTAGTCAAGCTGGTATGGTATACTCTTTAGCTGTGATAGCTGGTCCAAGATGACGACTGGGTCAGTGGGGCCAGTGGGGCCAGTGCTTTTATTAAGTATTTTCAAAACCATGTTTAATTTTGAGGATAAAGTCCTTGTCTCTTGTAATACACTATTTTATCAAACAATAGGTTCAACTACAAACCTCAAATCTAGAAAAATGAAGCAGAACAGAGACTTGTTTTGAAACCTTCCCCTCCTCACAACCTTCCTGTACTTTTAAACACAGGAATTGTCAGCCAATGACAGCGCAGCGTTATTGAGAAACATTTATTTGTGGTCTGTAAGTAGAACAGTGTATTTGTTAAAGTAAAACATTTTCAAAAATAAGTTTGGATAACAGCACATAGTAAGAAAGCTCCAGAATTAAGGCTATACAATTTATTGTGTGGAAAAAGTATTACACACACATTAAATGATTTGAAGCTGAAGTACAATGAGTTACACACTTAATAAATTACCAAGAGTCAGCTTTTACATTAAGAGTGACTTATGGGATACATTTTTCCAGAAACAGCAAGCTGGTCTGTGGATATTATTTAGACCTAGCTTACACAAAGTATCAAGTTCATGTGACGGAAAATGTTTGTGCTGATGGGCAACAGTTCAGTTCCACCAGTTGCATAACTAAGTACTAACCAAATAACTGATTAAATACACAAACAAATCATAATCTGTTGTCGCTTTTTACAACAGCTTTGTCTCAGTATAAAAGAACTGCTTTTTGTGGCACCATCCCCGCTGGAAAAACAGCGATGTGCTGCCATAAACACCCACATTTGGTGCTTAAAAACTGCTGTAAAAACTGATAGTTCACTACAAAGCATCCTCATTTGGTGCCTTACAAAAGCTGCTGAAAACATAGCAATCACTCGCTTAATTGTTTGTTGGTCTCACTAAATCACAACCAATTTTGTTGTTTGTTGGTCTTGAACAGTACAGCTTGGCAGGCTTCTCCCCTAGGTGTCACACCATCCACAATCTCCTCCTCCTCCTCCTCCAGATGACAGAGTCAGCTTTTATACTATGTCACTTTAGAAACATTGTTGCATGTATGAAAATGCAAATGTAACATATTCATGGTTTGCAGAAATGCACAATATTTTCTTTTGGCAACCAGGCTGTTCATGTCTTTAGTCCTATTTGTAATGGTCACATTTAAAGTTGAGTGTGAATTATTGTCTCTAGGCAGATTCAATCAAAAATATTGGTAAGTTATTCTAGTTAAAAACGCTTCTCAGTTAAACCATTGTTCCAAATAAAACAAATAATCCATCAGGCTAAGCTGCATGGAGCCATTTTTGTCCACCTTAAGGGCTAAAAAACAGCTTATGGTTTCAGCCACATTTTTCAGTTTTTAGGTTCCTATAGTTCTTGATACTGGGGGTTTATTTTGACTCAACGCCATGTGGGTGGAATTGTGTAGTACATTCAACCTGTCTGAACGTCTTTGCTGGACCCAACAGACACTTTTCCTCTTTACATCTTAACACCTGATACATGTTTATGGCTGCAGCAGATTAAGCAGAGATATAATGCACTGCCATGGATCAATGCAAGTTACCTGCTCATTACACCAACATAGTCACAGCAGAGTCATAATTAATGAACACCTGCTGTACATCCCACAGAATGCCTTTAAAAGTTTCCTCTGATACATTTATTGCTGATAATAGAATATGAAATTCAACTGCTTGTTCTTTAAATTTTGTGATTCACAAGATTACTACTTTTTTTATATAGATTTTTTTTTGTCAAACAAATTGTAAGTGTCTTGCTTCCACTGCATTTTTGCTAATGAGTAAAACCCATGCTGTTTGCATCATAGGAACTTGCATCTCATCTTCTAATAAAGCACATAAAATATCTCCAAATTACTAAATAGAGCAACTGAAGGCTTGTGAGGCTGTTTTCTTTCAAAAAGCCTCTACAAATAATCATTGACTTTTTTCAATTACTGATTGGACTTAATCTTGTCAGATTCAGAGCAGCCCAACACAATTGATGGCTTTGACATAATCAACACAGGGAGAATGGCTTTTCCAACCATGTTTTTTCAGTGCACAGGTAACTCCTGCTGTGTCATTATTTAAATGTATTTCTGACATTTCAGTTATAGTAGAGCTATTAAAATTATCTTATGTTCTTAAAGCAGCTGTGTGGAACTTTGTACCATTAATAAAACTGTCCCTAGTTCGTATCGCCCCCCCTTGAAGATCCGCATATTTATTTGAATCCAACAGCGACAAAAAAGCCTTTCTCTATATGGCTATTTAGCGTAGCCTGGCTCGGGTCGGAGACAGCGGAAGTCAGCAAACTAGAATACGGCACCCGGAGGCGGAAGTAAGTCTGCATGCCCGCAGCCATTAAACCACAGAAGAAGAAGGAGCCGTGTTTACGAGTAGGATTTCAGAAACAGGCTAAATGACATGTAGTAGGGAGTAGTCTCTTGTACAGTAGGTGGTGGTATGCACCTGGAAGTTGTTTGCGATCCGCCAATAAATTGAGAGAAGAAGAAGAGCCGTGTTTACAGAGAGTGTTCTTCGAGTAAGCGGTACGCAACGGGCATTGCTGAACACATAACAGTTTTACCAGATGTATCTATAAGGACTTGGTTGTACTTTCGATGTCATGGCGGATAAAGAAGGAGCACCATCTAAAAGAAAAAGAACAGAAGAAGGCTAAACGGGACAGTGATAGGGCTCGAGCCCAAACGCGTGTAAACCTCGGTCGGGCATTCACCAAGTGGAGAGAGCTGAGAGATTTGAAAGGTTTTAAAACTGATCCCGAGTTGGCCCTTTTCCTAATCGACAGGTATGTCATTTTTGTTTTTATTTAGAGAATATACCGCAACTTGTTAAACGTTGTTTCACCTCAATATATGACAACATGGAAGTTATAAGCAAGTTAAATGTAACGTTGATGTGAACCGCTTTTGTCTAGTAACGTTACAACAGACGCCACAAAATTATCTGTGACTGTGAGCATGAACTCAAATATACAGCAGGCAGTTGTCCTCAGTTTATAAGAAATTCAGAGCTACACCAGAACATTTATGATTTTCCTCTCGCTCTCCAAAACAAATGCATGCGGTAATTGCCGGTTGCAGTCGAGATTTTACGAATAAAGCTGAATGCCGGCTGCAGTCGGAATTTTACGACACCAGGCTGTGGGTGTCATACCGCTTCGACCAAAGGGGGCACTATAATCAACGAAAACGTAAAGTTCCGCACAGCTGCTTTAAATTCAGAATCACTGATCGACAAACTTCACAGGATTTGGGTCAACCCAGTCACCAGAATAAAGGTTTGCATTGTACATCTGTAACACTTGTACATTATTATGTAGCTGATATGTTGAAGCTTAACATTTCAACAATGCTGTAGTTAATGTATGTTTAGTCACAAAATCCACTTGGTTATGGCTAAGAAAAAATCATGTTTTGGATTAAAATACCTGGTTTTGATGGCACATTCCTCGCTGGAAACGTGTCAATGACTCGCTAAAACACAACCAGTGTTGCTGTTTGTTCGTGTGGAACAGTGGTCTGCAACTTGGCCTCTGTCTCGCCTAGGTCTCACATCATCCACCATCCCCTTTTCAGATCTACATTACTTTTGAAACATTGATATGATATGTATGAAATGTATAAATGTAACATAAATGTGGTTTGCAGAAATGTACAACCTGGTCTCACTCTGAAGTCTTTGAATACCTGCACTTGGGCAGTGACTTCCGGTTTCAGACACCAACAAAACAATGGCATCCTTTCATGTCGGCATGATATGCAGCTGGTCATCGTTATGGTGTAACGGTTCCTGGCATCATCGGAGGGAAACACAGCAGGACAAAAACGTAAGGTAAGGGGGCGAAAGTTGGAGTGGGGCGAGTGGTGAATGGGCCCACAAATCACTGAAAGAAACCATGTTCTTTTTTTCTAAACCCAACCACATGCTTTTGTTGCCTAAACCCAACCATGTGCGTGTTAGCGAAACTTAATCACATGCATTTATTGAAGGAAAAAAAAACTCAATTCATGGTGTTGTACCAACGCAGTGCGTTTATTTTGAAAGAGACTGTATACAAACAGTACATTTAACAGGCTGAAGTTGACACGGCATCCCAGATCATCAACAACCAACTTACCCAGGGTATCATATGTCAACATGGAGAGTCCATGACAAGGTCAGAGTGGTCCAGTGTGGTGCTTACATTAAGAAATCTTTAATATTATGTATTTGCTTATTTAAAATGAGAATGACAGACTATCACTTTTATAGCAAATTGATGGTCTTTCTGAGTATTATTCTTTCAGATTATTTTTGCATGTAACAGCAACTGTTTTTATTGGGATGTAGCAGTTTAACACATTTCATTAAATTCCTGAGATTCCTGATTTGAAAAGTATCAGAATAAAAGAAAGAGTAGTGCCCCTATTTAGTCCTTCACTTATGTCTATAATACCATACCATACCATACCAACTTTATTTATAAAGCACTTTAAAAACCCAGTGGACCAAAGTGCTGTACATAATTAAACATAAAGTGCACAATAGGCATAAGACATAAAATATACATAAAACAAAGCAAAATAAAAACAATAAAGATAAAAAAATAAAAGTGCAATAAAATAACACAATATAAAACCAATAAAACATTTTAAGGCACAGCACATAAGTAAAATTAGTCAATAAAAAGAGTAATAGCAAATTAAAAGACATCAATTTATGCGGGATCAAAGGCCATGGAGAACAAGTGGGTTTTAAGGCGCTTTTTAAAAACATGCAGTGATGGAACTTGTCTGATGTCGAGAGGCAGGTCATTCCATAGTTTTGGTGCTACAACTGAGAAAGCGCGGTTCCCTCTGAGCCTGTTTGCCGTTTTGGGAACTTTCAGGAGCAGCTGGTCAGCTGACCTGAGAGGGCGTGTAGGAGTGTATGGCTCTAGCAGCTCAGAGAGGTATAGTGGGGCGAGGCCGTTAAGAGACTTAAAAACAAATAAAAGAATTTTAAAATGGATCCTAAAACGTATGGGCAGCCAGTGTAACGCGGTTAAAATAGGGGAAATGTGCTCACGTTTGTTAGTGCCACTTAAAAGGTGTGCGGCGGCTTTTTTCACCATCTGGAGGCGGGTGACAGCGGATGCGCTAACCCCTATATATAAAGCGTTGCAATAGTCTAGCCGACTAGTTACAAAGGCGTGGATTATCATTTCTAAGTGTTGCCTTGAGAGAAGAGGTTTTATTTTTGCTAGCAGCCTCAGTTGAAAGAAACTCGACTTCACAACTGCCCTAATCTGACTGTCGAGATTAAGCCCAGGATCCATTATTACCCCAAGGTTTTTGATGGTTGGTTTAGTATATTGCGCTAATGAACCCAAGTCAACGGGTGGGGTCCTAACAGTACCATTAAAGACCATCACCTCTGTTTTGTTTTCATTAAAGTTTAAAAAGTTTAGTGCCATCCAGGCCTTTAAGTCATTAAGACACTTAAAAAGTGGTCCCAAGGAAGGTGCATTTTTCTTTTTAAGGGGCAAGTAAATCTGGCAGTCATCTGCATAGCAATGGAAAGATATACCGTGTTTGCGTAAAATGGACCCCAGTGGGAGCAAATATAGAGAGAACAGAAGAGGGCCTAAGACCAAACCTTGTGGTACCCCACATGGGAGGGACGCACAAGAGGACGTGAAGTCACCAATGTTGACACTGAAGGTTCGGTCTGCTAAGTAGGATCGAAACCACTCCAGTGCTGAACCCCTAATACCCACCAAGTGTTCTAGACGAGATATTAAAATTTTGTGGTCCACTGTATCAAACGCAGCCGTTAAATCTAAAAGCACAAGAATGACATTGTCACCAGAGTCAGTAGCTGTCGTTAAAAACTCTCAGTAGGGCTGATTCTGTGCTGTGGAGATTTTTAAAACCAGATTGGAAGGTTTCAAGAATATTGTGCTTTTCCAGAAATGCCATTAATTTACTATAAACTATTTTCTCAAGGATTTTTGAAAGAAATGGCAGTTTAGAGATAGGCCTGAAGTTTGAAGTTTGAAGATTGTGGGGTCCAGGGCTGGTTTCTTAATCAGAGGCTGGACCACTGCATGTTTAAACATTCTTGGGAAGACTGCAGAGTGCAGACTGCTGTTTATAACTGCAAGGACAGATGGACCTATAGAGGGAAAGACCTCTTTAAAGAGTCGAGGAGGGGACCCAGAAGGTTTCAGGTGGCCAACAATCTCTTGTAGGAGGGACATAGTAACAGGCTCGAACTCATCAAAAATAGCAGAGCAGGGGACCAAGATGGAGGGGTCATATGCAGGAAATGTGATCGAAGCTCTGGATGAGGAAACTTTTTCAATGAAGAAATTTAAAAAGGTTTCACAGATAGTGGGAGATGGTTCAATGCCCGCAGTCTGCAGGGGATTAAGGACCGAGTCAATGATCTTAAATAATACTTGGGGCTTGTTTTTAATTTGAAAGAATAATATTTGAGAAGTGATTTCTTTTTGCATCTATCACTGTTTTCTGGTATTGCCGCCAGCGGTCCTTTAGAATTTGAAAAGACACCTGCAGTTTATGTCTTTTCCACTTTCGTTCCGCTTTGCGACACTCGCGTCTGGCGGCTCGAATAGCATCATTTAACCAGGGCTCACATTTGGCTTTGGGCCGCTTGGTTTTTAAAGGTGACACAGAATCTAGAACTGATTGGCAGGTCGAGTGGAACCAGGCGTTGAGTCCATCAGTGGTGTTACACGTAGGTTCTGGAAAAACACAGTTTGTGAAAGCAGTGGAGAAATTGACAGCAGTGGAAGAGTTAATAATACGACAGCGCCGGGCTGCGGCACGGGGTTTCGCTGAGTTGCTAGTGAGAGTAATATCAAACAGGACAGGCATGTGGTCTGAGAACGTTGTGTCACAAATCTCCAAGTTGTGAACAGGTAGGTCATAAGAAAGAACAAGGTCGAGTGTCCGCGTTCATGTGTGGGACCAGACACAAACTGTACAAAATTAAAAGAGTCAACAAGATCTAGAAACTCCATTCCCACAGGATCATCAGGACAGCAAACATGGACATTAAAATCCCCTACAATGAGAACATGGTCATATTTAGGCATCACTTCCGTCAGGAAATCAGAAAAGTCATTTATAAAGTCCTTATTGTATTTAGGGGGCCGATAGACCACCGTGCACAGCGCAGTGGGAGAGCGACCAAGCTCAAATGCGCTCAGTTCGAAGCTGGGGAAGGTGAAAGACAGCTGTCTGCATTTATAGCCATTCTTAAAAACCGTGGCTATCCCTCCTCCCCGACCCGACGTCCGCGGGGTGTTAAAGAAACAACAGTCGTGGGATAGGAGTTCGGAAAAAGCACTTGTATCACCGGCACTCAGCCAAGTCTCAGTTATGCAGAGAAGATCCAATCTCTGGGACATGAAGAAATCCTTTAGGATAAATGTTTTGTTCACCAGTGACCTGGCGTTTACCAGGCCGTTCCTGGCAGGAGCCGACAGGTCCGCGGTGTTTGTAGTCAGGGGATCCCGCCGCAAAGACCGCAAATTGCTCATATTTGCCCCTCTACAGCGGGGATGGGGAGTAAGCGCAGATGCTTCTATTTTGGCTACATCTCGAATAGCGTGTAGTTTTGGTGATGGGCGCAGATGGGTGATTCTGACAGGAATATGCATAGGGAGAGCAGAGACAGAGTCAGCAACAGCAGGACCCGCATTTTCAGGCAAACTGTGACGAGCAGAGCGAGGATGCTCGGCAGGGTCTTGCTGAGGGGGATGTCATTCGAGGCTAAAAGCAATAAAGTTTATAAAATTTTGACACAGGACTCCTGTACCGGTCCTATTTAAATGCAGGCCATCATGTTTAAATAGATAGTGTCTAGTCCAGAGAGAGTCAAAGTGGCTGACAAAAGCGAAACCACAGGCGGTAGAAAAATTTTTCATCCAGTCATGCAAGCTGAGCAAACGGCTGAAGTGCTCAGAGCTCCTATTGGTGGTGACAGGAATGGGGCCGGAAAGAACACACTTCCTTCCTAGGCTTTCCACAGTGGAAACAACAGCCTCAAGGTTGAGGTGCAACAGTGTGGATTGCCTGGCCATGACGTCATTTGTGCCCGAATCCCTCATCTTTCTCCT
Organism: Epinephelus moara; assembly: GCF_006386435.1. Classification (NCBI taxonomy): domain Eukaryota; kingdom Metazoa; phylum Chordata; class Actinopteri; order Perciformes; family Serranidae; genus Epinephelus; species Epinephelus moara. Next base: position 38,344,416 of record NC_065507.1, on the reverse strand, counting down.
TGAAAATAAAGCTTGGTTTACCATATCCAGATTTGCCTCTTCTCAGAAACTTACGGCTCAACTTACCCCTGTTCAAATTGCTCAACTTACCCCATAGCTACCATATTGACTTTATTAGCCCCCACAGCTAAAATGGTGCACTTTCATGCTAGCTGTACTACCTCATTTTGTAGTTAATAGATACCACAATTGATGTATAAAACAAATTAAGAATTATCTATTTTGGTCTAAACACAATCCCCATGAAACTTATGATAGACTAAATTCACTTTCATGAGTGAAAAATGCTTTCTTGGACATAAATGTCTAACCACTTAACCCATGTGGTTCTTACCTTCACAGACTCCATGAAATGATGCCTTCCTCCTAAATATTTGGTCACATGCTCAATTTTATTTACGGTTTCCTAGCAACAAGGGGTGGCTCAACTTACCCTTTGGCTCAACTTACCCCAGTCTCCCCTACACACTCTAGTGAAGCTGCTCAGTGGCTAGCAGATCAGACTGGGGTTTTGTTGCAGAGGTACCAGCTGGAAATGTTTGTTAGTTTTTCAGTGATCACTTTGCTTCATCTTTTTTTAAAAAGTTTTTCAGAAAAAGGTTTAAAATTCTTAAACCAGTAGAAGATTTTGGAGGGGGGACACCATCCTCTTTGTTCGCAAAATTACCAAAATGTGTCACCCTTGTTAACTTGCCATCCCCCACACCCCACCCCACCCCATTAATTTGTCCACACCCAGACAGCATCCTATCTAGACCCCTGTTACAAATTAACAAATCGCCAACTGCTTAAAACTGTACCCTTCTGCAGAGAAAATTGAGCTTCACAATGGAGAACATATTAGAAGTTTGTACCACATATTCTGTGAACATTCTATTTCTCTTAGATAACATGGACAGGTTGAACTCTCATCCCCCCATCACCCTCCCACCCAGCAGAGATACTGTAGCTGTTATCTCTACGCAGTAATTCGGAGAAACCCCGATCCTGCTCCACGGGGGGAGCATGCCCAACAAATATGATCTATGGCATACAAATGAGCCCAGTAATTTATTCATAAATCATCATGGCTGCCTTTGCTGGCAGGGCCCTTTTTAATTGTCTTTGATTAACAGTGGCGTGTGCTGGAGATAGGCACTCGGCTGCGCTCAGGTCCCCTTTTGTTCTCGGGTGGTATCGCAGGCTTCCCAGGGAAATCATGTGTCAGAGTGGAAATCAGGGGCTCAGCTTGATATCCATACACTGTGTGTGTGTGTGTGTGTGTGTGTGTGTGTGTGTGTGTGTGTGTGTGTGTGTGTGTGTGAGAACATAGCCTTGTACACACACTATTAATGCAAAGACCCACATTTGGCACCCTTCAATGTGAGAGCATACGAGGTATATAGAGGGATGTGTATGTTTGAGAGACATGAGCAGATAATCTGTTCATTTACATGTATGAACACAGCAAGGTGCAGACATATGCTAAAGCATACACACATGCAGCAAACACATGTGCACATGCAAGTGTTAAAAAAGCAGAAATTAGCTACAAAGTGTTGTTCAACTCTGAGGAGATTCCATGGTGTTAGTCTAATACCCGAAATGAAAGTTGATTTTCTTCATGCACCATTTTTTAATTAGGGGTAGGGTTAGCTCATGAATTCCTTCAGTCTACTGTGTTCAAGTGTTTCTCCAACACTCACCTGGGTAGGTGCTGGGTCAGTCAACATTAGGAGCTTCTAACCCTGGAACCCAGATGAGTTGTTGAACAGACCTCGTCTACCTCTGTCCATGTGCACTGCTGACTTGGACAGATCTCTTGTTGTAATGGAGACAATGTGCTTTCAGTAAAGAGGCAGAGAGGCTTTGAACAATGGCAGGACAGATATAGATGGGTGTGATCTGCCATTAATAGTGCTGTACTCCTCCAAAGTCATTTAAATGTTGGGTAGCTTTAAAGTTTTTGTAACAAAGCATTACATTTGCCAATTAGCACTTAACAGAAGTACAGCTGAGGTTGATGCCATTAGTTTTGCAGGCATTGGTCATAAACCAAAGTACTGGACAGACTAAGAGTTATTGACGTATTTCAATTTGAATAGTCCAAAAAGCTGAGCAAGCAGCAACTAGCATGGCTCAAAATGCAGAAATGGTTTGAGGAAGAAATGTGAATAATTCGGGGAGGCCAAATGTAGCAGTAATCCACTTTAAAGTCAAGTCACTTTACAAGTAATGAGATGTAGCCTTACCATGCCTTACCAGGCCAAGGAGCAGAGGGGGCTGATTGTGGACTGATGTGTAGGTGTGGTGGGCGGGTCATGTAACTAACGGACGGGTCATGTAGCTGCTCTAGCTGCAGTTATACCTACGCAGCAAAACTTAGGGAAAGATTTGGGATAGTGGGAGCTAATCAATAGCATGGTCAGGCTGAGGAAGACCAGAACACTACCAGGAAAGTTGTGTTGGAGCTGCTGTTTGGACCCATAAAATATTTTAGACATGAGGGACTACTACTGTGGGGGCACAGGCATCAGGATGGAGTTTTTTGGCAGCAAATGTTAATGATAGAGTAGATGACGAGCAGATATAATGGTATGATTTGCCAAGAGGATCTCAGTGGCTTCTGCAAAGAGACAACTTGATGTCCAGTACTATTCAAATGAAATATTAGCAATTTTGGCACATGCAGTTCAGAGAAAATAGTGTCTAGGAGTGAGGGAACACATATTCTTTTCTATCAACTAATGGAATCCCCTACGTCAGCACGTCTGAGCAGTTGTAGCTCCTATACACATAAGCACATACTGTGCAGTGCTTGGAGAACAAGGAGCACCGAAATTGCTTTGGAGGTTCGTCATGGGAAAACACCTTACTTACACACTTGATGTTGATTTGTCCTTTAATTTGTCAAATATTTCTGTGTGCTGAAAGACATAATTTTCCCTTCATCTTCGCCTCCACTTTGCTGTTTTAAACTCTTGTCCATGTCCATGAACACACAAACCATCCTTAGATCCGTGTACCAGAGGGTCAAAAATGTTGTTGCTCTCAACCTTCCTCTCAGTACTATAAAAACACATGCTCATGTAGCCTGGTTCCAGACCATAGACCCCGCCCACTCAACTGAGTAGGCTTACATCTCTGGTCTGGCATACTGCAATGAATTTGCGATTTATCTCGTCCAAACGATGGAAGGACCAATGAACGCCGGGGGTGGGGGCGGGTCTAGGGACTAGCCAATCGGTGGGTAACTGGTGAGGATAGCAACAATGGCGAGTGCAACAGATCCTACAGACCACATTAACGATGCTATTGAAGTATTTCGCCACTACTCGCGTTAATGGAGGACCAAATTAAGGAAGCTGCTAAACTGGATTTAACGGCGATGCAGCTGGGCGTGCACGACGACGGAGACATTTTAAACGGGCAATGCTCGCTTGTTTTCGGCACCCCTGAGGCATGGATACTAATGACGTCAGATTCTGGGTGAGTCGTTGATCTCTACTGATTGGTTAGGGAAAAAATCAAATTCCCTCCCCCTTGTAAATCGCCTTCAATGGAGGCGATGTCAGACTGAGGGTTCTGGGAGCTTCAGTCTGACACTCAGGCTAATGCTCATGGTCTTTCTCAAGCATGCTTGTGGCTTTAACTATTTACAGCACATTTTCATGTATACAAAAAAACATCACACCCACTGTTTTGCAAGTTCCTCTCAAAATGTAATGCATTACATATTACTAGTTACCTTCATTTGAAAGTAATACATTACTTTACAATATTACTCTTTGTGTAGAGTAATAAGTTACTTATTACACTACTCTTACATACTTTGACCAAAATGAGCTCAGAAGAACTAAAGATCATTTTCAATGGATGAGGGTCATGTTGTTTCACAGCAGGTAATCAAAGCACAGAAGCTCCAGTTTATTACAGTTCATTTCAAATCCAGTGCTGTACAGGTCTGACCCATTCATGCATTCACATACAGTGGTTACCACTTTGTATTAAAATCCCCTGCTTATATAAATAATAGTGTGATGTTATAGAACAATTAAACAGCGTAGACCATTGAAAATAAATGAATAGCCTTGGACGTAGGGAGGGTCAGGCAGAGGATCAAAGTCTGGTAATTATGAGATATGGATAAATATTTGTGGGCCTATGATATGAAACACAATAAACAAATATTGAAGTTCGCACAACAAACGGAATGACATGTGAGTCAGTTACAATGACAAGACTGAGTTATTACACTGGACCTGTAAGACCCACCTGCCTGTTCCCAGTGCGTCTCTCAGCACCTAAGAGAGAGTTATGCATAAGAACGGGAACGGGAACTCTACAGTTGTAGGGGCACTGACAGAAGTGGAGTCGTGTGGATCAGTGTGGATGATTGAAAATGAAACGTATAAACAGTTTATTTTGGGTAGTAATGCATTACATGACATTGAAATGTAATAGTATTCCCCAAATTCCTGTTGGTAGCGCATTATACTACTTTTTTTACTGCTAAAATATAATATACTTTTGTAACACATGACTTGTAACACGTTTTCCCCAACACTGCTTATGAACAGCAGAGACAACTACAGCATAATAACCCTTCTTCCAGCCCACTGGACTCATGCAAAACAAGCTGCTGCACAAATCTACATTTGCTCTCTCAAATACACCACCGTCCCTCAAGCATCACATTCTTTTAACTCTATTCAACATGCAGTATACACTGTCTTTGTCACTCTATCACATCAAAGCCAATAAACAAGTGTGCTGAAATTGAGAAGCCAGATACAATGTACACTATTGATCGGGTGTGTTTCTGCTTGCTGTGTGGCAATGTTTATTAACAATGGGAATGTTGTCCTGAATGCAGCTTCAGTCTAAACACTGACAAGGTGTATTTCCTCGTGCTGCTAAAAGACCTCAAAGCAAATATTACATTAATCTACCAAGCCAATGTTCATATGAAATGTGAAATGTCAATGGATGTACAAAGGCACATCTTGTGTCTTTCTGTTTCTTCTTTAATGGCAGTATTCTCAGTGTAAGAAAAGTACATGCTGAGCAGCATTATAGCAGACAGGGCAGTCAAATTTTATGTATTCATATTACTCAAAAACAATATTATAGGCTCACTGCCAGGGCTTTACAACTTCTTAAGGATTCTCATTAGGTTTAATAGGAGGACATTATGACAGCAGCTAAAATGACAGTGTCCTACTAGTATATGAATGTACTCCTACATTCCCATGTAATAAATTAAGCCAGCATAGTGCTGCTTTTCATAACCATTTAATTGCCACTGTTGATTGAGTTAATATCTCTAAGACCCACTGAATCACTTTGAATAACCTAAGACTGCTTGGATTCCTCCCTTTCAGTAATTGGCTTTGTATACCTACAATGGTGGGAACATTTAATGCCAAAGATGAATTTCCTACAAGCTAAAGCTAGCCCTGCTAGCAAAGTATAGAAAGGCGGTGCTCCTCTGCAAATATCACTAACTAGAAAGGAGTCAGCTGTTGTGTTCTGATAGTTCTGCTAGCATCAACATTTATCCCATCCTGTGCCCCAAATTCACACTTGAGTCCTCACCTTCAGCACCAAAGCTGTGCTCAGGCTTTACCTAAGACATCAGGTGGAAAATTACACCCCCTCACTTTTAATGAGATGTGTTGAGACAGAGAGGGTGTCAACACAGAGAAAGGGTGATGGGTGAAAAAGATGCTCATCAAAAAAATGTTGTTGTTGATAAGCATTTTTATTACAAACCACAAAACAGACTTGGGGCCCTATCTTACAGCTGGCAGAAAAGTGGTACAAAGGGCAGCACAACTGTCATTCCTAGTTTCAGACCGACGCAGTTGTCATTTTCACAGCAAGCATCGACATTGTGTAAGTACTTGCATCCATCTGCGTGTCCATGGGTGTGTTGGTCGTAAAATGAGGTGTGGTCATGTGCATTGTTGGTGTATTGTTGTCCTGAGGCAAAACCTGGTCTAAAAACAAAATGGTGCAGTATTTTGCTGTTGTTGAAAGGGGAAATTATTCAGACTAGTTCATACCCATTGAGTGCACCATTGCCAACGTACAGTTTATATTATGCCAATAGTGGGAGAGTTAGTGGGAACATTAGAGGTACCACGGTGAAAGGCAGATAGTTAAAGTCTTTATATGTTGTATTGACTTAAAAGTGGGGCGCACTGGTAGTTCACATGGGAAAGATGCGTCTAGCCCTTGTTGCAGCGGTGAGGTTGGGATCTGGCCTTCGTTCTTTGCTGCATGTCTTCCTTGCTATCTCTCTCCCATCCTTCCTGTCATGCTTCCCCCCAAAAAAAGAGGCGTCCTGTTCTACATATCTACCAAGTTCAGTAAAAATCGATATGGCGGTTAGGCCTAGATAAGAAATTAGCTCTGTAGCAACCCCATTTTGTTTGATCGGGTCAATAATGGAGAGGTCCCCTCAGATTATGTGTGGTCATATTCCTACAAAGTTGCCTGGTGATCGGTGAAACCCTTGAGATGTTATACACCTTTATGTGATGAGCCACGCCCTCCGCAATATTCATTGCCTTATAGAAGCTCAGTTTTAGTAAGTTTTCCAACTTTTGCCAAGAGGGAACTTTAGATATTGGTCCCTAGATTATGTTCGCCGAGTTTCATGCAGATCAGTCAAACTTCCTAGGAAGAGATCGATTTTAAGTGTTTTTCAAAAAATTCAAAATGGCAGAAAATCTATATGACTGCAAGTTATGGGTTCTTGGGGCAAATTTGTTCCTCGTGAGGAGAGGCATCTCTGGGCAAAGTTTCATGTCTCTACAACATTTGGGGCATGAGCTATGCCCATTCAAAGTTCACAATTTCAATTGGTTGTTATAGCGCCCCCCTTTGGCCAACTGATGTAATATTGCTTCATTCGCATCCTCCCATGACCCTCTACCACTGTGCCAAATATCACATGGATTGACCAAGTCAGTGAGGAGAAAAACGTGGAATAGACACACCCACAGACAGACAGAGTTTTCGTCATTATATAGTAAGACTACTCCATACGCACTGGTAGCTTTGTCACCTTCTACCTATGCCAATCCTCAATGCCTATGTGCAGTTTCACATAGATTGACCACGTCAGTGAGTAGAAAAACATGGGACAGACAGAATGACTGACTGACAGAATGACACACTGACAGTTTCCATAAGTATGTACAGCATACCATACCATGACTTAGTCATACCAAAAATGAGAAAAAAAGCAACATTGGGCCACAGGGGGAGCCACAGTGATCGGTCGCATTTTAGCCATTTTTAAGCATTTTTCTGTTGTTATAGCGCCACCCAGTTGCCAATTAGAGTTAAATTTCTCCAGTCACCTAGAGGTGTCCTGTTCTACATATCTACCTAGTTTAGTAAAAATTGATGTGGCGGTTAGGCCTAGATAAGAAATTAGCTCTCTAGCGCCCCCATTTTGTTTGATGGGGTCAATAATGAAGAGGTCCCCTCAGATTATGTGTGGTCATATGCCTACAAAGTTGTGTGGTGATCGGTGAAACCCTTGAGATGTTATACACCTTTATGTGATGAGCCACGCCCTCCACAATATTCATTGCCTTATAGAAGCTCAGTTTTAGTAAGTTTTCCAACTTTTGCCCAGAGGGAACTTTAGATAT
>NC_065507.1:38282698-38335824 GCF_006386435.1 Epinephelus moara | reverse complement strand
TACCCACCGGCGTACAGCTTGACATCAGCGTGGCGCTGATTGGCTAATCGCTAGACCCCCGGCGTTCATTGGTCCGTCCATCGTTTGGATGAGATAAATCGCAAATTCATTGCAGTATGCCAGACCAGAGATGCAAGCCTACTCAGTTGAGTGGGCGGGGTCTATGGTCTGGAACCAGGCTACAGTCCATCTAGAGGGGGGCATTAATACATATGGGAAATTTCATAGCAATCCATCCCATAGTAAGAAATATTCCAGTCTTGACCAAAACAGACCATTTTTATTGCTATTCTCAGGGCCATGCCACAAACAAGGCTGACAAGATCTAGTAAATGCTAAAGTTTTTTAGACGATTGTTTTCAATATCTAAGCTGATCAGTGGAAAACTCTACCAAAGCTTGAAGGATACTATTCATCTAAGTGGTAGTGACATTAGTGCATAATGTCTTGATCCTTGTGTGTCTCCATTTTATCTGTTCTCCTTTTCCAGTCTGCCATAAAGGACAAATAAGACACTTTAAAGAAAAGTACAGACCACCTGAGTATCTCTAAAACACTCACCTGTACAAGGTTATGTTGTTGAGGGGAGGTTGAGGGTTATTCAGAGCAGCTTGGCTCTGGCTACAAATGAGGAAGGAGCATTAGTAAAGGTGGGAAAGGTTGCCATCTTAGAGTGAGCATGATTGATGTGAGCACAGCCACATGCAGCAGCGCTCCCACAGAGCCCTCACTGACTGTCGCCGCAGCGACAGGCAGCGAGAGGAAGTGAGTTGACCTCAGGGTCATTGTGACAAAATGCTTAACAACAGTAGCAAAGCACTCTGGGTTTGGGTCAGGGTCATATGCGTTAACATGGACGAGGCTGGCTGCTGCCGTGTATTATTTGGAATCAGGAGCTGAATGCATAAATGTTGCAACAATGCAATGATTACCAGCCCCAACACCGGGTTGGTATAGTTTTCACCTTTTGTGTGTGTGTGTGTGTGTGTGTGTGTGTGTGTGTGTGTGTGTGTGTCATCATGGCAAAATGTGGTCCCGCTGGCACCTACTGTAGTGACAAATTCCACATAAGCGGTTTTGAGTACTTTGCCAGGTTTTCATATATATTAAAAATATATATATATGTATGTATGTATTTGTCGGTCAGTGGGTAGATGTCAGTGGGTAGATGCAGTCAAGATGCAGTCATGGAACTTTAAAGGTGTGAAAATGAAGGCTGATCTTGAGGATGGGTGTGATGGTCCAAGCAAGAGTGCCAGAAGTAGGAGGGTAAGAAATATGGAGGGGGCTATTATTCTATATATGCCCTAAAACAGCCAAACCCATCTCCATCTTGGTTTTCTGTTTTTGTAAAATAGTCAATTCAATCAATCAATCAATTTTATTTATAAAGCCCAATATCACAAATCACAATTTGCCTCACAGGGCTTTACAGCATACGACATCCCTCTGTCCTTAGGACCCTCGCAGCAAATAGTATCAAACTATTACATTATATGCTTATTCTACATATACTATAATTTAACTATTAAAACAATTCAATTAAACTTATGATTTCCTATTTTCTTTGTAGTTTTTGTCATATACAGATATGTAATGATTGCTGGGTAATATGAATATTGTTGTCTAATATTAAGTCTCTGTTTAATCATGTAATGAGACGATAGATTTAAAGTAGCTAGTTTAGGTACTGACAGTCTGTGCACATCTGCAAGTAGATATCACATAAAAGCGTCAGTAAGACCCAATTTTGGTGAAATATATATTTGCCCTAAAAGTCTGTGTGTGTGCTTCATAACTTGTAAACAGTGTGCAGTGGGGCCCATTGTAACTACCTTACGCCACTGCTTGGACCACATTACAGTGGCAGGTGTGATCCCATTGCAAGACGGTTTCTAATTTCCAACTGCTTTTGCAAAATGGTCGTGTTTCAGGAAAAAAACAAAAAAACATTGCAGAGTTTGAAAGCACATCTTCTGTTTCATATGCCGGATATGATTAGTCTTACTGTTATTCTATTTATTCCTTGTTGTCATGGGGATTTTAGTGTTTCATGGTATAAATCTGGTCTTATATTCTTTACCCCAAGAATAGCGTCATTGTCATTCTTGAGGTTAAGTGCCAAGAATGAAATTCTTGTTATTCTTGGGATAAAGAATTGTCATTGTCAAACTTAAAGGTTTTGAATTTCAACACAAAAAACAACTGCACGAAAATGGCTTTGTGCAGCTTTAATTCTAATATATCAGCATCAGCCTACAAAACCCCACAGTGCCAGAGCCCTTGTAGCTACAGTACATGTGTAATCTGTTTGATGTGTATGTGCATTCATGCCTCCTATATATATTTGTGTGTGTCCTTCAGACCAAACTCAGCATGCGGAGCAATGGGTAGCAGTTAGCTGGATTTTATATTCCGAAGCGAAGCCAGGGGAGGCAGACCCTGACCTCAGCCTCAGTCACCCAGAACCACGGCTGCAGGCCTCATCTCCATAGGAATCAATAGACTACAGTAATAATGGTGATCTATGGGGGCAACATCAAAGAAGGCACTGACCTTTACCGTGCTGGGGGTTGGGGGATGACCACCAAGCTCCATGAGCGTGTGTGTGCGCAGAATAAATGTTTTGTCAGAGAACAAAGCTCGTGGCTGTGTGTGCTATATACACACTTGTATATACACACAGTCAGTGGCCTACATGAATATGAAGCAAAAAAGCATGCATATATAGAAGCCAATGCTGTCAGGCTTTCATTTACACATGAAATAAGGAAATGTAAGCTTTTCTCACTTCATGGCTGTCCCCAGCCTATTTATCAAATGTGTCATTTAGTTTGATTTGCGATTTGAAATAATTTATTTTATGTTCTTGGTAAGTCACATTTCAAATACAGCTTTTCCATTTACATTAGAAAGGAGGCTAGGGTACATCAGATTTGGCTAATCATGGTAAAGATTATTAACATGGTAATGTACATACTATGTTGCTGTTAAAAATATGTGCCTCTGCTAATCAGGTGGGAAAAACATAAAATGTAAAGCACCAGCAAAAAATGTAAAAAAAAAAAAAAAATGCTTTATTCAATCTTTATTAAATTCTGTTATTATGTATTATATTCTATCTCATTTATATTTACCTAATTCTGCATTCAACTTTCCATAGCACTGATTAATCTTAATTTTTAACAAAATCCAACCAACAAAGAGTTTTGGAAACAATACCAGTTGTGGGATCAAAGGTGTAAATTGATATCTTTAACAAATATGCAACCTTGTCTTTGGTGTCTTACTCTTCAGGTGACAAAGCAGCGTGGTATTAGAAAGCAAATAAATTTGACTTTTACTCCTTTTTTACAATTTAATTGCAAAATTGAGCTTTATAGGGTATTATATACTAAAGTCAGTTAGACTGGGGTGAAAAAGGCATTCAAACCCACACAGGAAAGCACAATAGATTAGCAGTCCATGGCCTTAACCTCAGAAACATTATCTGCAGTTCAGTCAGATCCAGGTCAACTTCCAAAGTCTTTACACAGGCCCTGAATATCTAAAAATGTGGAATTGAGGGGAGGAGGACAGAATGAGGAAGGTGGAGCTATATGATTTTACTTTGTACAGGGCAATCAGCTCAAATCGTGGAGCCCTTGTTAGCATTGGAAAAGTAGTTGAGTTGATGCCTGCATTCAGCAGGGGACCCTACTTTCCTATGTGTTTGGAATTACTGAAAAACAAAATGAATTGAAGAACACAGCCTGTTATTTTGTTGACTTGTCATATTCAGGGACGCTTAAAGTGAAATGGATTCTGACAAGAACACAAGCACAATGTACCATCAGTCCATCGCCTTAACCTCAGCAACCTCATCTATGGTTTCTAGGTGACCACTAAGCCAGATACCATAACAGCAAACAAAGTTGACCCTAACTCAATTTTTGTTGCAATGCAATCAATCAGTGTTCAAATGGAGAATTAGCTCAACCAATGCCTGCATTCTCAACATACTTTAATTTCAGTTGAGGAGATAATGAGTGAGTTCACACGTAAACTGCATTCTGTAAACACACAGATATAACTGTTAGGACTTAGCCAATGTCACACCGGCCACCTGAGGAGTAATCCATATTATTTTGAAATCATCAGTCTGTTTTACACTGTGAAGTTGCAGGCATGACATTTTCACTTTTATCTGAGTCTTCTTCATCAGAATTGTTTTCTTCTGTTTTATGTACATTTCTGTCCTTCCCTTTATAGGATTTCTTATTTTTTTGTTTTGTCCTTTTTCAGTTGTTTGCTAGTTTTGCATACTCTACCAATGTGGCCCTGTTTGCTGCAGTTTCTGCATTCTTTGTCTTTAAACTAACAGTCATCAGGGTCGTGTGACATGTTGCCAAAACGGAAGCATTTCTTTCTTTCATTTCTGGTCAGTGACATTTTAGTTGTAGCATATTCCAGAGATTTTTGTTGTATCTCTGATGCACCCCGAGCTGCAGTTTCCATTGATACTGCAATATTTAAGGCCTTCTTGAATGTAAGGTCTTTTTCACACAGGAGATTCTTCTATGTGGTTTCACAAATGCCACACACTAACCTGTCCCTTATTGCATCCAACAGACCATCTCCAAACCAGCAACTGGAGTTCCACACAATATTCAGAAATGCTTTCATTTTTACTCTGATTCCGTTTGTGAAATTTCAGCAATGACCAGTGGATTGTGGTTTAAATGCTGCTGAAGAGTGTGGCTTTTCAGGCATTAACAAGCTCTGCAGCAGCCTGTATGTTTTTGCACCCATGACACTCAGTAAGACACTGACTTTCTTCTCCTCTTCAACTTTATATGCATCACAATATAACTCCACTCACTCAGTGTAAGCTGCCCAGTCCTCAACACCACTGTCAAACGCTGAATTTGTCCCAATCATTGCCATAATGATGAAGCAACTTCCTGTGTTTGCAGAGCTTTTGAGGGCAATAATGTGGTCACTCTGGTGAAGAAAAATAAAGCTGTGTTTTGGTTTCTAGGATGTTTAAGACCACATCATAGCTGTGATGACAGTTTTGATGTCTACCACCCAAAAAGAGGATGCAGATGAGATGAAGGAACTTCCCGTGTTTCAGAGCTCTTGGTCACTCTGGTGAAGACACTCGCTTTCACACATAAACTGCATTCTTATCATTAGTTGGCTTATTTTGGACAAGTTCCTGAGGATCTGAGCTTTTTGTTCCAATGATAATGGAGCCTGTTATTTTGTGTTCCAATGATAATGGAGCCTGTTATTTTGTTGACACGCAATATTTGGGGCATCTTAAAGTATACTGGATTGCGACGAGGATGGGATTCGAACCCACGTGTGCAGAGCACAATGGATTAGCAGGCCATCGCCTTAACCACTCGGCCACCTCGTCTCTGGTGTGTAACTTTTCAGGTGACCAGCGAGCCGGATACCATAAAAGTAGGGCCGTAACGGTACATGTATTTGTGTCGAACCGTTCGGTACGCGACTTTCGGTTCGGCACGACCCTGTACCGAATTATTGGGCGCAGGATATTATTTTATTTTATTTTGTTTTATTTTAATTCCATTTTTGCGAGCCGAACCATTAAAATATCTAAGTTCCCCGACGGACATAATTGAGTGACGGACCGAGTCCCGTAAATCTCCGCTTTCACTTTGTGCAGCGCATTCTCGCATTTTGACAACATGGCAAGTGAGCCTGACGAACCTGAAGACCCACCCGCAAACCTTAAGTCCTCCGTTTGGGAACACTTTGGTTTCAGGGTAAAATACGAAGATGGAAATAAACAAGTGGACAAGACAAAAGCAGTGTGCCGACACTGCAGAACAGCGGTCGGGTATGTACTTGGAAACACGTCTAACATGCTAACGCATCTAAAGCGACACCACCCGAGTTTGAACGTTAACCGGCACGACTAGAAAAAGCAATCTGGTGCAAACTACGATATCGTCGTCGTTTAAAAAGAAAGAGCGTTTCCCTGACCATCGCGCTAAAGAAATAACCAACGCCATTGGAGTTGAGTAAAATTGTTTAAGCTGCACTTTAGATATAAGCATGTTTTGTTTACTGCACTTTAACAAAGTGGGAAAGCTAAGTAAGTTCCTAGTAAAACTGAATCTGAGCAGGCTTTAAAGCTGACCAGCTGCACTATACTTTTTATTTTAATTGAGTAAAACTGTTAAAGCAGAAATGTATATTTATATTTTTCATTCAAAAAATGTGTTAAAAAAACAGCAGGATTTTATTTTTCACTTTTATATTTCTATTTTCATTCAAACAATGTGAAAAAGCAGGATTTTATATATATTTGTTTCATTCAAAAATTGTGTAAAAAGAGTTAACTGCTGTGGTGGTATGTTTTAATAAGGTTACCAATAAGTAAAAGATATTTAATAGTTGTCTATTTTTTTCATTACTGTACCGAAAAAAACTGAACCGTGACTTGTGTACCGAGGTACGTACCGAACCGTGATTTTTGTGTACCGTTACATCCCTACATAAAAGCAAACAAAGTTGACCCGAACTCAACTTTTGTTGCAATGCAGTTCCTCAGTGTTCAAAGGGGAATTAGCTCAAATGGTAGAGCGCTCGCTTAGCATGCGAGAGGTAGCAGGATCGACACCCGCATTCTCCACATGCTTTACCTCCAGTTGAAGAGATAATGACTGAAAGTAAATAATATACAAAGCAGCCATTGGATGGGTACAGGGACATACTGTGGAGCACCTCCTACCACCCATCACTGCCTGAAGTGAAAGCAGTGGTTTGGAAGCTTACTTATGTTGGTCTTTGGTTGACAGCATGTAAAATGTGTCCATCCAACAGGGCAAGTTGGTTCCTGGCAATGTCAGCCCATAATAAATCAGAGTGCATCTTGTAAGAATGGCCCTCTTTCCCAACCCATCGTCTTTGGTTTATTATGGAGACCAAAAATTCTAACCAAAATTGCCTCCACCACATGGCAACATCCATGCCACTGAGCAAGCGGCGCTGTGCACGCAAGGACACTTCTCTTCAGACTGTCCATTGCAGGAGTGAATTCAGCCCTGTTTTTGGCTGATCTAAGCTGGCCTGTGTTTGCTTTATCCTACAGTAAACTGAACTATGGATGGGATTAGAACCCATGCAGGCAGAGCACAATCGATTAGCAGTCCATCGCCATAACCTGGAAAACATCATCTGCGGTTCCATGTGTTTCCGTGTGGATTATGACAAGGATGGGATTCAAACCTACGCGTGCAGAGCACAATGGATTAGCAGTCCATCGCCTTAACCACTCGGCCACCTTGTCTCTGGTATGTAACTTTTCAGGTGACCAGCGAGCCGGATACCATAAAAGCAAACAAAGTTGACCCTAACTCGACTTTTGTTGCAATGCAGTTCCTCAGTGTTCAACGGGGAATTAGCTCAAATGGTAGAGCACTTGCTTAGTATGGGAGAGGTAGCAAGATCGATGCCCGCATTCTCCACATGCTTTACCTCCAGTTGAGGAGATAATGACTGAAAGTAAGTGATATACAAAGCAGCAATTGGATGGACAGAGTGACCTACCATGGAGCACCCCCTACCACTGCCTGAAGTGAAACCAGTGGTTCAGAATCCTGCTTACGTTGCTCTTTGGTTGACAGGGTGTATTCGAACCCACTTGTGCAGAGCACAATGGAGTCCATCACCTTAACCATGATTCCATTCATTTAAAATACAAGTAAAATCCAGGGCCCGTATTCACAAAGAATCCTAAGACTAAAAGTAGCTCTTAGTGACGTCATTCTAAGAAAAATCTTAGAATTCCTCGAATTCTAAGATTTTCCTTAGAATTTTCCCTTGGTAAGATAAAAGTTATTCACAAAGCATCTTAGGCCTTAAGAGAGCTCCTAAGGTGAAAAACTGTTAAGAGGTGGGAGGAGGACTTTTAAGAAGCCTAAGAGTGTCTTAAACAGAGAAGATGGTGGAAAGACAGAGAGGAAGGAGAGATATTCTCCGTATATTATATATATATACCTCATCAGGGATGAGCTTACTTTTCCCACCCAGTGTAGTAACGCAATAACGCCCGTTTTGGACTGCAGCATTCCAGCACTTCTCACACTCATCACTTGTGCGTAAAAGGAGAGGGAACGACGCATTGATTTGTCGGGCAGTGCGCTCCCAAGTCTGCCTCTTCCCTTGTGCCGTGATCCCGGGACCGAATTTCCCTCTTAAAACTCCTTTGTTCTCCTCCACGAGCTGTGCCAACAGCAGGCACTGCTCTTCTGTCCAGTTCGGCTTTCTCGTTCTTTTTTTCTCCATTTCGTTCGTTGTTTTGGTCATTCTGCCAAATCAAACCGCTTTTTACAAGGAGGCCAGCAATCACAGTAATTGCTGACAGCTGAGTCTGCGTCCACCATTAATATCCAATAGATTAAGTAGTAAAATTACCAGCATGGCGAGTAAACATAACAATAAGCAAATCAATACAATAATCTGCATGTGAATGGGGGTTCAAACATTTTGAAGCTGTGTAACAATTCATTTAATTTTGCTGAGTTTCATCATCCTGACATAAAATTATTTTCACAATTACAC
Organism: Epinephelus moara; assembly: GCF_006386435.1. NCBI lineage: Eukaryota > Metazoa > Chordata > Actinopteri > Perciformes > Serranidae > Epinephelus > Epinephelus moara. The sequence continues at coordinate 38,327,244 of NC_065507.1, read as the reverse complement.
ATTTCTTAATACAGTCTAAGTTCTATGATTGGTTGATTTCACTGTCCATTCATTACTAGGAGCGCATTTGTTTTTCTGTTTTTCTTTTTTCCTTTTTGTAACAACCAATCACAGCTTTTAGAAGACTGCGTCATACCTAGCAACGGGATCAACCACACCTCCTCACTAAGATAAAAGTTTCTGTCCCCTCCTTGCTCAGAGTTGCTCTCAGAAACTTGCTGAATCACTCTTAAGCTAAGATTCCTTGCTAGGAATTTTTAGGCTAAGTTAGGAGCTCTCTGAGAGGACTCTGAGAATCTTTGTGAATACGGGCCCTGTTCACCTTCCAGTGTCTTCACATTGGGTGCGGTTACATGATGGCTTCTCATTCAGAATGAAATAAATCTGAATGAAATCATTCGGAATTAAAGTTTTTCCAGGTAGTTTACATGGGAAATATTCATTCCGAATGAGGGTTTACACGGGAGATCAGTTTAATCACCTTTATTTGGGTCTGCGCAAAGTTTGGGGCAGGGAGGGTTTCTGATTGGACAGGGGGCGGGGCAGAGTTTGGGGCAGGGAGGGTTTCTGATTGGACAGGGGGCGGGGCAGATTGTACGTGTACCGGAAGAAAACACTGTAGTCCTCGCTCCGGATAACAAGATGCTTGACGACGCCATTCTTAGTGCCTTTTTCCGGCTTGTTTTGCTTATATTCTTGAAGCAGCAGTACGACAACAACCTTGTTCCACTAATACTTCGTTTGTTGAGGAGGAGAAGGGAGGTAGAAGGTCGAAGAAAGGAGATAGAGGTCCGTGCTGTGGCGAATGGAAACCGGTGAGTGCAATGAGTCCGACTGCTCTATCTCAGCCCGTTGCTATGCACGCTGTATACGTCATCACACCAGAATGGCAAGGAAACGAGCATGCGCAGAAAGAACGGAATGGCTGGAATTGGGTAGGAGGTGTGTACAAGACCGAAAATTCTTCCATTCGGGTTCTGAAAAGGAATATTCCACCCCTGTGTACCCGATTAAATTTTCTTTTGAGTTGGCTGTTTTCATTCGGGTTGAGGTGTTTACAAGGAGTATTTCTATTCAGGTAGAGCTTCCAACCCGAATGCAAAAGGAATACATGGCTCCATGTAAACACATGTATTGGCCTGGAAAATGTGGAAAAGCTTGGTCAACAACAGGAAGATAGAGATACACAATCGTACAATACAGGGAGATAGTTCAAATGATGGAGCCCTTGCTTAGCATGCAACAGACAGCTGGAGTGGATGGAGCATCTGAGCTCATTGTTTCAGTGATTATGGATCAATTCATTTGTTGACATTCCAAGCCTGGCCCTGACTAATTGTCAGTCTACACGACAGAGTTATGGAGTGCTTTAGATCTGCACTCGTATACGCTGCTCTGCTTTGTTGCTTGATTAACACTCCTAAAGAAGAAGTCATTTGCATGGATGAATTCATTTCCAGGACAATAATATGTAAAAAAAAAAAAAGATTCTAAATTTCTTGATTAAGTGGATTAGCTAGTTAGCTAAAAGCTTTTGGCAATATTCTTTTTTTATGAAAACACAGAAACACACACACGCGCGCGCGCGCACACACACACACACACACACACACACACACACACACACACACACACACACAAAGATAGCAGTTCCACAGGGCCACTGCAGTCACCCACAGTCATGCACATGTGGGCAGACACTCATACACAGTCTCGCTATCTGATCAGAGATCACACAGATGGCAGATAGCCTGTCCATGTCATGCAGGCAGCCACAGGCTCAGCAAAGATCCATGTTAGCGTGGAGATGGAAGGAACAGGATGTAGAGGAGGAATGGAGAGAGAGGAATGCTGTATTGAGGATGATTCCTTCACCTCCCTCCCCAGGTCCTCCTCAGGACTCTCCATGCCTAGTTTGCCTCCTCCCTCCTCCTAATCAGCTGTTTTCCTTGTCATCTCCAGATGTATCCTTGTCACTCTTCCTCCTTTCATCCTCCCTCTTCCTCCTCCTCTCTCGTCAAGCTTTGATCCCACTGAAACCAATGCTCAACTTTCACCTTTCCACCATTCCCCACCTGTCCTCTGTCCTTTCCTTATATTGTTCACATTATTGTCAGAGGCTTTTAACTATTTTAAATTCTTAAAACAAGTTGGTGTTGGATATTGGTCTCCATACATTGGACTGTACTGAGTGCACACTGCACTATGAAAAATGTTTGTTCTGTTAGAGCCTTAAATCATTACTACCAACATTTCAACTGCTCCTTTTCAGTTTTGTGTCCAAAAAGATTTTTAAACTTGACTTGTTTACGACCTTCTTACCCTTCTTGCCCCATCAGACTTCACTGTAACATCATCACTGTGTTCTCAGATCGCAGCAACTGTTTTTATTGAGCACAATGTTATCATAATCATAGGAATGATGGACAAAAAATAATACCCACATTGTAGGTTACAAAAGCATTATCTTTACTTCAGAACACAAAAAGGAACACAGAAGCCGAATGCATACGTTTTTCTATCTCTTTGAGAGAAATGAAAAGATTAACAGCTGGTTTCTAAATGCGTGTAGGTAGCCCCTAAAGAAATATCAAATGCAGGAAACAATCACAATCACTGTTTAGTAATCCTCAGTAAAATATTTGCTTTATGTGTAATGAGCCTATCCACTGGTTCCACCGTGGAAAGGACTGCTGTCATTTAGAAGCCCTCCTGAAGCCACATATCATCACATGTCAATATATCACCAACCACATCAATTTATCAATAGGTGCTCACTTTTTTGAGCATCTGTTTTACTTTTAGAATTGACTTGTCACACTAAATAATAATCTATTTTCATTTATATTTGTTTTCTTTTTACCATGACCCTCGTTCAACTTTAGACATCGTCCATCTTCTTCTCGCTTTCTACTTTATTTTTCTTCCTGTCAGCTCATCCTCTTTATACTTAAACACATCTCTCCTCCTCATTCTTCTCTTGCAACCCACTAATCAGAATAAATGTCGGTATTGTACATTTCTGCAAACCACAGATATGTTACATTTGTATGTTTCATATTTAGCAAATATGTTGAAGCTTTCCTTATTTATGTTGTGACAATGCTGTGGTTATTGTGTGGTTAGGCACAAAAACTACTTGGTTCAGCTACCTGAAAGCTTTTAGAATCCAGCAGCTAATTACAAGGTGGTGGCACATAATGTGTTAAAATTTTGTGTCAGCACCACAGAAACAATGGTAATAGAAAAATTTTTGGGGTCTTTTGGTGTGGTGGCCAAAAATTTAAATAGCATCATGCAGTGGCCTCTGGTTAATGTTACAACCCCATAGGTAGTACAATGAATAAGTGAGTCAGTGTACAGAGGAGGTCTGGGTGGTGGATAAGTCAAACAAACACAGGACTTTCGCCCAGGAGACCACTGTTTGTGTCCCATGTGAAACTATAAGTCAGCATTGACTTCTTTTAATTCAACATGCTTATGTCACTATATGACATACTTACATCCCATACATCAAAAAACAAGAGTTGTTTAAATTGAACAACAGTAGTAATAGTGCCTGAACCCAACTGTGCCGTCACCATGTAATTTAACAAAGGTTGTGGTCATTTCATGTATTTTTGTGAGATCACGTTGTGTCCTTGACACAAAAAAATCTGCTTTTGTTGGTCTTGAACAGTGGACTGCTGTTGTTGTCTTGCCTAAGTGTCACACAATCCAACAACCCCTCCTCCTCCTGATGACAAACTGAGCTCATATACATGTAACATGTATGAAACGTACAATTGTTCACAATTGTCTGTGGTTTGCAGAAATGTACAATGTCAACATTTTATTCTGGCAACTGGGCTGTCTCTTGCTCCCTCTGTGTCTATGCTTCCTGCTCTTTCTCCCCTCTTACCTCCGCCTCTAACTCACCTCCTCCTCTTCCTCCTTTTCATTACCTCCCTCCCTCTCCCTGCTCCTATGTCTCATCTTCTCCCTCATTTTCCTCTCCCTTTTTTCCCTCATTCTCCACCCCCCTTTTCCTCCTCCTCCCTCTCCCTTTCCTCCTCCTCCTTGTTGAGTATTCTGGAGTAGAGACGATCAGGGGCTCCACTGGAATAAGAATTTCTGCATTATTTGATCATCAGAGTTTATTGTAATCCTTGACCCTGGCCCTGCATTTCAAACACAGATTGTGGATTAGGGTGCTGTGGTGTGTGTGCATACGTTCGTGTGTTTGTGTGTGCATTTGTCCGTGTGTGTGTGTGTGTGTGTGTGTGCGTGCGTGCGTGCGTGCGTGCGTGCGTGCGTGCGTGCATGTGGTGCTTAACAATAGCACAACAATATCGTAATGGAATGGGCACCACTGTCCTGCAGTGCATGTGTTTTGGTGTGTGTTTGATTGGATATATAACACAACTTGTCTTTTATGGTACATGAGTCAGAGGGCAGATTACTGTAAGTCTTGTTCATTTAAATGTCCCTGTACACACACACACACACACACACACACACTACTGCAAAATTTACAATGCAGGAAAAGTGTGAGTGGAACTGTGTGTGTGTAAGTGTGGGTGTGTGTGTGTGCGTAAATAAGGGATGGCCGTCCTCTGGTTGACCCTGTTGTTGATGATGGTGATGGACTCTACTAGAAATGGCAGAGGAGAATAAGCACACACACACAGACACACACACACACACACACACACACACAGAAACAGCACATGAACAGTGGCTTCAGTCTTTGGCCTTACTACTACTTAAATGTAATGCTGTTTTACATAACCATGATCTATATTGTGTGGTAACTTTTCTAAAACTACATTTTTTTTCCAGTGTGTGAGCTAGTTTGGCCAGAGGTAAAGCACGTCTCTGTACCTTTTGTAAAATGCTGTAGTAATAGGCTACTTGCCTAATGTATGAGCCTGATCTTCTTCCTCTGCACCACAGAGCTTCATTGTTGCCCAAAAAACACACCAAAAGGCCACACTGTTGCACTGTTCCTTTATTCCTATGTTGTTGTTTTTTAATTCAACTAATGTTTGAATGTGGGGAAAAATACATTTTGGATCTGTAATGATGAAATTTAAGATTCTCAGTGTGTAACAGGTTGTGCCCTGTTGTGCCTAATCCAGAGGGGGCTTTCCAAAAAGGTACTGCCCGTCTGAACGTCGCATGTTGCTTAATTGGTAAATTATAGGTTGTTACTGTTCTCGTTGCAAAAGCAAAATGGAGAAAACTTGCAAACCAAGTTAGGTTGTTAATGCAACTGTGCAAGTAATATAAGTAATGTTATTACACAAGTGATGTATGGAGGTATATCGTATTAACAGAACTTCAATTATACAACACAGTTTATGATTAGGCCATGTGGGCTGTGAATTCTGTGTTAGTTCAAATTTATTCAAACTTAATTTGTTGAAAAAATGACAGTGAATCCTACATATACTGCCATGGTGCCATGAGTAATCACCAGGGCACTGAATGGTTATCAGTCCATGGCGAACTCCCAATAATTTATTTCCTACTGTTACATGTTTGTTAAAAACTTTAATCACCAGCTGTTTTAGGAAATTACTTAGCCATTTTTAAAAATGAAATTATATATCTGTGATCCAAGATTTATTTCTTCATCAGAAATCAGTGGAGCTGAGGGCCACATAAGGGAGAAGACCAAGCTCCCAGGAACAGCACCAGGCTTTGAAGCAAATTTTACATCATGGCTAAACATGGGATTACAACTTCCCGGTCCATCACATAATGCCATTTGGCCCAGAAAGAGTTCTTCTCAAAGACTTACGTTGTGAAAAAGACATCTGCAAATCAGTGGATACAATTTTGAGCATCACAACCCTGGTGAAGTAACTTGTTTCACTATCTGGATTTGATCCACTCTGTTTGATAACATTTAGAAAGTCTAGAAGAGCTGCATGATTACATCATTTTTATCCCCATTCAAGTTAGTAGAGGTTAAACCAGCAGTTAGCCGCTAAGCCGCACTTGGCCACTGCATGTCTCTAGTGCACTTGCTCTGTGGGCCCCACACTGTGTGGAAGATCAGCATGATTTCATACCACAAAAATTCTGCTAACAGCTAACACACAAGCTATGAACATGCCAGTGCGTTAGTCACGAAAGCTCTTCAAGCTAGCTTGCTAACTAGCTAACTAACTAACTAGCTAGCTTGGTCACTGCAGTTTTTGACCATCTGGTATGCAAATGTAGCTCTGCTAAGATGGTGAAGGCATGGCCTGTCCTACTTTGCCTCTGATTGGCTAACCCCCCTACCCCCTAACCCTAACCCCAACATTCTTATCCTAACCCTAACCAATCTCACTACTTTTGGTTAAACCTGACAAACCCAACCAACGAAGTCAACATAGGAAAAGAAAATTTGCCTCTGACACTCTGTCCCCTCAAAGATCAGCAATAAAACACAAGGTGCTAATATCCAGTGGCACAAATTTGCTTGTCAAAGTTCACCAAAGTTGAACTCAACTCGAAAGATTTGTGTGGATAAATGTGCCCTTGTAAAAGAATTCACTAAAACAAATTAAAAAAAAGAAAAGAAATAATACCCACCTTATCTCTACATTTAGAGAATTAAACACTGAAAAACTGACAGTGAAAATGTGAAACAAGGAAATATATCCAGACCATCTGACTTCTCCAGCCTCCATAAAACACTAAACGAGTGAGCAGAGAGAAAACCTAGCTCCACACACACACACACACACACACACACACACACACACACACACACATTATTGACAGGTCTGACAACCAATAGCAGGACATTTTTATCAGCTTGTACACCAGTCTTACTTTCCCAATAAGTTTGACAGCTTTCCACTGAAGTGTGAATGACAGAGAGAAGGGGAGAGAAACAAAAGAGAGAGGGCGGTGCTTTAAAAACACACACACACACACACACACACATTCAGACCGAATAGTGCAATGGTAAGCCAATTGAGTGAAAGAAAAATCACTCCTACATGCATAGTGGCAGGCAACGGAAATTTCCCTGCAACCCCAATGACTGGCTATTAATAAATGGAGTAAGAGCCTAATGAGAACAGAATCCTCTGGAGGCAACTCTTCTTTTCTCTTTGCTGCATGCCCTCTCTCTCATCATTCCCTCTTTCACAATCATAGGTGTTAATAAAGTGAACTCCATTTAGACAGAATTTCAACACCAGCTCAGTACTCTTGTTGTTCTGTTCAACCATATAGGACCAAATGTTTGATCGACACATCAGACCAATATTGTTATTTCTAAACATTTTTTCTCATTTGACACCAGAACACTGCTGAAATTACGTCAATTACCAATTTGCAACTGCCCCAGGGCCCCTGGAGTTCTGAGGCCCCGAGATCATCAAGCTCACTTTGTGTCAACTGGCTTTTTTTCTTTTCTTTTCTCCAATGAGGACGTTTTGCTGAAAATACTTTCTTAAAGTTCACTTCTTTACATACATGTGAAAACTATTCATAATGTACAATGGCCCCTTTCAGAGTGTTATGCATTTTAGAATCTTGTAGTCAGCCTATTATAATTATAATTATAATTATAATGATAATGATGATTATTATTATTACTCTGATTTATTATTCATGTATAATTACTCACGAGCACAAAGCATTTTAATCTTATTTTTTAAAATATTTCTTTTAAGTGCTTTATTCTAAAACAATGTATATTATAAGTTGATCTTACGGTTTGTATTCATTTTGATTTTTTATATTAAATTAACAAAATCACACTGTATAAATACTTATTTACAAGTAAAAGTCATGCGTCCCAAATTTTACGGCACAAGAGTGTTAGCAAAAAATGTAATCAAGTTTCCAAGAAAAAGTTCTTTGTAGAAAGGGCCTTTAGAAAGTGCTATATAACAATATTTAACTGAGTGTGTGTTACTGATGCATTTACATGTAAGCATGCAGCTTAAGGTGGAGCTAATGTTAAATTCCTCTGTTTGAGTTTGTTCTATAACAAGATAATCATATGTCGTGTAAAACCTTAATCTGCAAAGTAACTACAGCTGTATAGATAAATATAATGGAGTGACAAGTACAAAATTTATAAATCCAATATTGCACTAGAAATATAAAATAACATCAAATGAAAATATTCAACTACTTCATTACTATACTTAAGTATATCTTCTAATTTAGTACTGTCTCTGGAAAAATGATCTTATAAGCTTTATTATTTCTGTTTTATGCTTACAAGTTGCATATTCTCATTTCAATGTAATTAATTACCACACAAAAAAATATGTTCAGGCAAAGAAAAACTACACATTTCATTCAATCCGGCCATGGAAAAGTTTTAACAGTAGTATCCTGAGTTTTAGTGGCACATATTAGTGTGTCAGAGACTTTCTGAATGTTTTTTCGGACTGTATTCTCTTCAGTACATGAGTGGTCAGAATTTCAGAGTGACTGGCTTGCAGAACCTGAGAAGTGAATGACTTTAACTTTCTGTAGACAGATTCACTGCACAGTGCTCTGTTTTTATTACAGTATTCCTCATTTCTTTCTTTTAGCATCCATGTCTTTTTTCATATTCATTTCATGTCATTAATGTCAAAGTGTACTCCTCTCTTCTGTCTGTACGAAGCTTGAGAAAACAGTGTTCATGTGTCAAAATCCATTTGCTTAGGACTTACTTTACTTAAAAAAATTGCAATTCTTTTAAATGAATTTTATTAATGTTTATTTTTTAGTGACAGTTACATAGCATATACCAATTGCACGTTTCACGGCATTTATGGCCTCAGCTGGTTTTGATTGCCTATCCCTAGATAGATGGGCCTTAAAGCACAATTCAACAAAAATGTAGATCCAAACACATACAAACAGTAGTATGATAAAACAATACACTTGATCCTCTGTGTCCGATCCTTTCTTTGAAATATATTTCAACATGAGTTTAAAATGATCTCAGTCATGATCCATGTTGTATTCTGTGTGTAGGAATTTCACATATTGATCTCCCAAACAGAGGTTTTATGAAATGTCAAATTAAAGTTCCCAATACATGCTGAGTTACTACAAATTACAAATAAAATGTACTATTATCATTATTATTACTAATGTAGGCACCACAAGAGGTTTCACCCAGATGCTGAATTCAGTGTTCATAAAATGAAATGGTTTTAACACATTTAGTTATTTGAAAACATTGCAGTGGTCATATTAGATTTCAATGCACAACTTGTATTGTATAAGAGGCTTAACTAGAGCTGAAATGATCAATCAGTTGATGAGCTGACTAACAGAAAATTTATAGGCAACATTTTAGTTAATCAATTAATCGTTTAAATCACTTATGCTTTCTGATTTCTATAATTATAAACTGAATATCTTTGTACTGTTAGTCTGACAAAACAAGCGATTTGAAGTGATCACCTTGAGCTGTGAGAAACTGTGATGGACATGTATCTAGGAAAATAATCGTCAGATCAAGCGATTAAATTAATCTTTAGTTGCAGCACTAGATTTTTACTTACAGATCGCTTTGGAAGGGCTGTACTCAGAGTCGGAGCAGACGGTCATCTTTGTTCAGCTCATCATTTCATCACATTTATGATAGCTCTGTTTTTAATCATGACTCTAAACTATGGATCATATGAATAATTATTTGTCACTATGTGCACATAGCTATGCAGTGCACTTCATACACTCCTGTGCAGGCCTATGAGATGTCGCTGTGTTCATGTACCAAAGCTGTGTGCTGTAACACACAACACTGCCATCTAGTGGAGCCTCACAGTCTCTGCTGTGGTACAGATGAGGCAGGGTTTCTGCAAACACACACACACACACACACACACACACACACACACACACACACACACACACAGAGTGGTGACAGTATAATCATCCTTTTCAGGAGATTTTGTCCCTGGGAGCCATACAGCCAGCTAATGTTAGGACAATGGTTCTCAAAGTGGGGTCTGGGGACATGCAGGGGGTCCTTGAGGAGGGGTCCACTGGGTCCCCTGCAAAATGACAAAATAGGTAATTTCATGATCATTTAATTCATTATAGTAGTGTTACAAAAACCTTATTACAATAGTCAGGCTTTTACATTCTCTAATTGTGATCATTTGTGAAGTTTATTATTCAGGGCTAAATCAAAAATGATTCCCGTCTGAGTCCGTGGGAGCAAATATGTCAAATGGGAGGTCCTTGGATCTAATGTGTCTTTCTGTTTGCAAATATTTCAGATTTCTTCTACTACAGCCGCCAGTTAGAGTGTCAATATTACTGTGCTAGAACATAAATGCCATGCAAATATGCAAGGCTGCATTTTTAATTGCTGTGTGTGTGTGTGTGTGTGTGTGTGTGTGTGTGTGTGTGTTGTATGCTTTCTGAACTGTATGCTTTCTGAATTGTGACTAACAGGGAGTGTGTAGGGGCTCGAGTTAATGAGGTTGGGTGAGCGATGGGGGGACGGCGCTGGTCTTCAGGGGCCGATAGGGCCCATTGGTTCTTCTCCCCTCTCACAGCAAGAGAGAGGAAGGGAAGAGAGACATAGAGAGAAAGAGAGAGAGAAAGAGAGAGAGAGAGAAACAGCAAGAGAATTTAATTTGAATCCAAATCTGTTTTATTTGCATGAGGGAAGGAAGACGTGAGCCAAAGCAACATTGTATCATTTGAGACATCAATATATTTCTAGTAAGTAAGCTACAGTCATTTAGGAAAATATCAAGGAGGAAGTACAAGAAAGGGATGACAGAGCGAGAGGAGAAAAATTTAAGAAAACGGCAGCAATCTCAATATTCCTCCATCAGCTACAGCCTGAGTGAGTTATGTGGGACTCATGCACAGCTGCAGATTTACTGCACAACTTCTGAAGCTCCTTGAGAGACTAACTAAACCCTGGTACTGTAAATCATTTTAATGTTCAACCCTTATTTCAACTTCCATCAATTTTTTTTCTAACAATGTATGTATGTGTATATTAAAAAGTAAAAAGGTATATACGAAATATATATATATGTAAATGTTTATCCAAAATGTCAATTTTTGACAAAGCTTCTAAAACATTTAGATCACTACAGGAAGCTAAAATGCAGTAATCACTTTTTTAAACTACTAATTTGCAAGTGCAAATACATTACGTATTGCAGTTGACAAGGTATATAGCCTATGAGATGGCATCACTGTGATAGTTTAAGAAAACACAACCTTTTCACCTTTGAAAACTTTGTACATTTTAGTAGTCTTCAGCTGGTTTTTAAATGTCTCAATAATCATGTTTCACCCCTGTTCTCTGAAGTAGTTATTAGGAATCAGAGTTCTGGCAGAGCAACCACACAAGCCTCCACCAATGGTGATTGTTTTGTCCCAGTGCACAAGACCTCGTTTGGTCAGTCTTTTTTCTATGAAGGGGGAAAACTCTGGAACTCTTTGCCTATTAATTTAAAATTAGAGACAAGTGGCAATATTTTTAACAGAGGACTCAAACTATGGCTCAAATCTAAACAACAGTGCCCACATGAATGGGTCAGGTCTGGTTCTGTTCTTGGATTATGTTGTCTTTGCTTTATAACTCATGTTGTTTTCCCTTGTAATTTTAATACATATTTTATTGTACTTTTTAAAAAGCCTGTGGACAAGTGTTGAGAATTAGCATGTATGCTAAAACACTCAAGCAGTGCATCTGGTTTGTCCAAAGTAATTGTGATGTCCATACCAAATAAACCCTAATAATAATAATAATGATAATAATAATAATAATAATAATAATAATGATAATAATCAGGCTGCAGCTGATGGAGGAATATTGCTGCCCCACCTTTCCTGTCTATCTTCAGCTGCACTATCAATAAAGTCAATAAAAATCTGCCCAAAAATCTTCAAATCTTTAATAATCTTAAAAAAAAGAAAGAAAAAGAAACATACAGTAATACTGTTCAGATTAAATGTTCTTTTAGCATGATGAGGAAATATCTCTTAACATATCTGGCAAGTGGCAAAATGTTAATCAGTAAAACATTCTCTAATGAATGTGAATGTTCATATGCTCTCCATATGTTTCATAATACAAGATCTGCTCATAGCAACCTAATCTTGACTTGTGATTTTATGGCAGCACTTCATTGAAGTTAGAATAAGACTGAGGTCATGGTTTAATATTAAAAATTCAACAGTGACTGAGACACAACTTGTTTACTAACATTAGCAGAACCACATTTTTCCTAATCTTGACCAAAGGGTGTTTTGTGAACAGTTCTGTCCTTTGTACAGTCACCATTAACCCCATCAAACTCTCAGTGACTTATATGCGGTACAAAAGTGTTAGCTCTACGTTAATTTAAAATAGAGTTGCCACTCAACGTGATGCAGTCAGCAGGTACAATTCCTTGAGATGCCTGAGGAAATTCTAGATATTCTCTCAAATACTGAGGAATTTCTACTCCCACACCATCGAGAGCATCCTGATGGGGAGCAAACTACCTGGTGCACCGTACAGGACCACAAGGCCCTGCATAGAGTGGTTTGTTCAGCTGAACATACCATAGGCACTGATCCACCCTGCATAAAGGATGTTTATACCAGAAGCTGCAAAAATAAGGCCAGGAGAATCATTAAAGATCCCAACCACCCCGATAAATGTTTTTTCCTCTCTGCTGAGGTCTGGAAGAGGTAACCAATTACACCAGACCCGCACTGAGAGGCTCAAGAAGAGCTTCTACCCTCAGGCCACAAGGATCCTGGTGGAAGAACCTGCCTGATCCTAAACACTGACTTTTATTTATCATTATTACAATATTTTGAATATACAAAATGACCGAACTGACAACTGCATTTCACTGAAATTATATTTGTGGTTTAATGTGACAAATGAATTGGATTGAATGGAACTGAATTGTACTGAATGGATTTGAATTGAAATGGATTGATTGAAGTTATTAGGCACTTCCCTAGGAGACAGACATCTGTCAGTGTTGAAACTCTTTACATCAGGGTAAAGCTGGTGTTATCGACCCTGACAAAGCAACACCCCTGAAGCAGCTGTTAAAAATACCAACCTGTTCTTATTCCAAAGTCGTCAAATACTGCCTCTTTGTCAGTGATTTCAGTGTCAGACACTGATGCCAAAAGCCCCTTTTTGCACTGGTATGATACACTGCCGGTCAGCCGGGCGGCACCTGTTGCAGCAAAATGATACATGGACAGGCAAGGTCAATTCATGACACAGACAAATGGCACCTGTTGCGGCAATATGATTTGCTGTTGTCAGTGCCGGTAACGGCACACTATAAGGAGCTGGAAAGTCCCAATAAGGCTGGTGGGTGGGTCCGACAAACTCCAGACTTTTAGCCAGGAGCCCGATGTTCACCTCCCATATGAATATAGAGCCAAACCATGTTTTATCCAACCTGGTCTCACTCGAAGTCGTTGAAATCCAGAGCTTAGACAGCAACTTTCAGTGTCGACACAGACAAAAAAAAACATCCTTTAATTTAACACCGGTGGTGTCAGGGCGAAACACGGCGGGACAAGAACAAAAGTTAAGGTGGCAAAAGTCCGAGTAGGGTTAGTGGGAATGGATGGGTCCAACAAACACTTACTTTCACCTCGGAGAGTGGTGCTCACGTCCAATAAAGCCAGACCCTGTTCTTTTTTCCTAAACCCAACAACGTGCTTTTGTTGCCTAAACCCAACCCTGTGCACTAGTAGTTGAAGGAAAAAAAAACATCAATTTACGGTGTTGAGATAGTGCATTTATTTTGAAAGAGACTTTATGTAAACAGTAACTTTCCTGTGAAAACTGAAGTGTATTTTTATAGAAGACAATGCATGTAACTTTCCTGCTTCTGTTACTCAATACAATTCATCAGTCACATTCTTTCATCAGTCTTTCTGAAAAACCTGTTTACCTGTTTGTTTACTTCTCACATTCTAAGATGAATCAGCAGCCGCTACATCAGTTGCGGTAAGAAATTGAAACAATGATTACTTTGTGAGCACAGAAAGAACTACATCTCCCATATATTGTTTCCTACACAGACTTCAGTGAGAATGACACCCCTCTCACTTCCTGACTTCTCTTCTCTCTTCCCTCCACTTTATCTCTCGCTCTCTTCTGTGCCGTGATATTTCTCTTCTATTTAAAGGCCACTAAAGATCAAGCTTTAGAAAGACATTTCAATTTACTTACTGGCCTTTGGAAAGCACCTCCGGTTAGATTTGGATGCCATGGTACAGTTAATGGTGTATATCTGTTAAATGGCAAGCGTGAGCCGCAGCATCGATCACATCTGAGAGAGAAGATGGCAGTAGATATAACAGCAGGTACAGAGCATTATCCCTCTGTCAAGGAGAATGGAGACTTCTAGTGGATGTGGATTATCTGTTTTACTGCGAGCATATCGTCCCACACCCCTTTAAAACAAAAGGGTTTCCTACTCCAGGCTCTCCAGCATGGGGACCCAGGTACAGAACAGCCAACTGTGACTTTTTCACTCGATTAATCATCAGAGACAGCCTGCAGGCTGCAAGCATCAATAATTTTAAAGGAAAGGGCTTTACAGTAAAGATTATAAGCATGAGAATATCTTAGCATATTAGAAATCAGCATTTTTCTCCTTTTGCTTAAATGCTTTTGCTACCCTCAGGTGTACTGACCCCGCAGTTGACAAGCAACATGTCAATGGATACACAGCAGACCAGGCAGCAGCTCCTGAATCACTCTCAGTTTCCATATTTATGGAGGCTGGCAGTGGCCACAGGGAAGAAAGCACAAGGTTTCCAGGCCACAGAGGGCACAGCGACATACTGCAGCCATACCACAACCACACATTCTCTTGTGTTCACTCATTTAAAACTTCTTTTTCATTATCTTGTATTTACGAAGGAACTCAAATGAACTCACATTTGTCAAATACACATGAAGTGAAAGTTTCAGAGGGCAACTAACAAATAGGACAAAAAACGGAACAGAATATAAATAAATAAAATAGTTTACAATAGAAACAATAAAATAAAATAATACATTTTCAGAGAAATGAAACTGAAATAATGAAACAGTATGGATGAGTTACAACATAGCATGCAATGTATGGCAGGTGGATGTTATCATGGTGAATTATGAATTATGTGTGTGAATTGTGAGTGTCAATCACTGGTTCAGGACTGGGACAGCATAAGCAGTTTTCTTTAGACGTGTAGCCAAATTCAAACTGACTTCACCTGCTCACCACAATACCTCTATTTAGTTGATTGTTTGGTTGGTTATTTTATCTGGATGAATCTGACTGATACAGTGTTAAGTCCTGTTTAAGTCCAGTCAGAGTTTTGTGGATGGGATTAAAGAATTTAACAATAACCCTGCAATCAGTATCTTTGGTCATGTGCGAAAAAGTGAACTGCTCCTAGTGACCCCTAACCAGTACAAACAGAATATGACTGACATGAATACAATGTCAAAGTGAATAAGCACAATCTGATTGTATGTGTTGTGTGATACAGCCTGTACATCATACATGGGCCTTTTCCACTGTCACTTTTGGCCACACCAAGTCAAGCCATGCCCCGCTGATTTGCATTTTCATTATCAGTTTAGACCCACCATGCCATGCCGAGCTGCACCAGACCAGATGTACCTTCTTCAGAGTAGGTCCAAAAACCGGGCCAACCACACTCAAGCTGCTAGCGGTGACATCTCGCCGACCGCAGCCAACCCTTGACAATCTGATTCTCCCCCTCAAAACAAGCGTGTGTGTTGCAAGAATTTGCTCACCTCTGTTGGCAGCAGACCAAAGTGAAAGATGTTTTTGAAATTCTCTACAGTATGTGTTCAGCTCTCAGTACTTTTGTAGCTTCTAACTGAATCTCTGTGGTTTGGAGTTTAGTTTCTCTCCTGCATCCTATTTTTACTTTAGATATCTGCTTTATCTCACTGTTTCATGGTAGCTATCTGCTGTATTAGAAGTTGTGTGAAGTTGCTGCTCAAAAACTCAACATTTCCTTATTTTGCTGCTTCACAATAAAAGTTTTTACATAATGAAAAATAATGGGGACTTTTATTGTGAAGAATATATGGGAAATGAAATGTGTTTATCACTAAATTAGCAAAACTTTGTTAGCAGCTTTTCTTCAATAAAGACAAGTTTAATCATACAGCAGGTAGAGTAAAAGCAGGAACAGCCAAAGTGAGATGTTGATGAGGAGCTGATGGAGAGCAACAGGCTCTTGCTGCACCTCTGCAAACAGACTTCCCGATATACTGAACTGTTTCATTTGTTGTTCCAAAAATAATGAACTATCAATGTACCAATTTTACACACCAAGTTCAAAACAATTTTACACATAAGGTTATAAAAGGTAAAGGTAAAGTCCCACTGATTGTCACACACCTGAGTGTGTGAAATTTGTTCTCCGCATTTGACCCATCCCCTGAGGGAGCGGTGAGCAGCAGCGGTGCTGCACTCAGGAATCATGTGGTGATCTAACCCCCCAATTCCAACCCCTGATGCTGAGTGCCAAGCAGGGAGGCAATGGGTCCCATTTTTATAGTCTTTGGTATGACCCGGCCAGGGATCGAACCCACGACCTCCCAGTCTCAGGGCGGACACTCTACTACTAGGCCAGTGAGCTGGTGCCCATGATGATACTCATCATAGGCAGTATAACTCTGAAGGAGCTTTGCCAAATCTGGGAAAACAACCCTGATAATGTCAGTAGATTTATTTTCAGCCTTGAAGGCTAAAACAGAAATCTTGTCTTACAAACTGGTTGCATTGTGCTAAATCTAGGGGCCAATGTTTTTGAATACAACAAAAACAATTTTTACCTTTTTCAAAAATTCTGTCTCTGTGTCTCTTTTAATTTATTACAAGTTTGAAATAAAATGTCCCATGTCCTTGTATGATGAATATGCAATTTTACTGATTACATACTTGTAAAATTACTTTTTTAGGAAAATAAAAGTATACGTGACACAAAGTGTCTGCAGGAGAATCTTAAAAAAATACACAAAATGACCATCTGTATGTTAATTATTCAACACCTTACCTTGCATGTATGAAGAAAATGTTTTTCTCGCAGGCCCTAACTGGAAATTAAGAATCCAAAAACATGAATTTAAGGAAACGGGGACCACATTTAATGACACCAAAACTATATCAAAATATCTGATTCATCATTCACCATGCAGGCATGTGAGAAAAACAATTTTCTTCACAAATTCAACATAATGCAATTAGTAAATGATAAACAAATAGTCATTTTTGTGGGTAAAGTATTCCTTTAACTTGATTGATTCCAATGTTTTTAGTGCCTAAAATCTGTTTTGAGGGGTTTTTACCACATAAAGGAAGTCATTTTAAACACATAGACCATCTGTACAAAATCTAGTCCGTCAGCAGAAGACAAAACAGCCACATTTGTTCCCTTTCCCCAAAAGACTCACTGATCATCGTTCTTTTCACTAATGACCGCATCGCTCCTGAACACCCCCGCTCACAGTTCAGACTCACCACAGCCGCTGGAGGGGTGTCAGCATTCACCCACTCATGTCTGCTCTGCACCCATGGGTGTCTGGGCAGCACCAGCTTTCAACCTTCTGAGACCAGGTAGTGTCAGATAGTGAATATCCAAAAAAAGAGAACATGGCACCGGAAGAAGCAGGTGTGTGTGTGTGTGTGTGTGTGTGTGTGTGTGTGTGTGTGTGTGTGTGTGGGTGTGTGTGTGTGTGTGCATTGCTTTTTTACGAGGAAACACATCTGTTTTCTTTGATCTCTGTATCTTACTCTCTCTCTCTGTCTCAGACGCACACGCAAGTGAGCGAGAGGATCCAATCAAGGGCGCTCCAGCTAAAGAGGGGATGGTGGTGGTGTGGGGTGGGGTGTAATTTCTGTTTCATATGTCCCCCCCCCCACACAACCACCCCCACCACCGACTTGACAATACTTGAAAAACAATGAGAGTGACCCAGTTGCAGGATTCCAATTAGTATTAGATATGCAACAGTTGAGATTAGAATGCGCCTCTTCCCTCAGTGGAAAGGGGGGGCAGGGGGGAGGGTGTGGGGAAGAGGGGGCGCTCGCTGCTCTGATTACCAGCCCGAGCCCAAGTGTCGGGTCGTGATAAAGACTCGCGCGTGTGTGTATGTTGCAAGAAGGGGGTGGAAGGGTGGGGTGGGGGTGGGGGGTGGAGAGATAAGGCATCAGGGGGACCCAGCTGAGCATCAGCACACTAGGTTACCTACACACACACACACACACACACAAGCAGATCTCAGTCTGTCCCGTCTGTCCGCCGAGGGAATATTTATTTCTAAAATAGCTTGACTCCTCCCCGACGGGAGTGGAGGTTATTTTAATCAGTGGAGAGGGAATAGAAGAAGATAGGGTGCTGCTGCTGCTGTGTGTGTGTGTGTGTGTGTGTGTGTGTGTGTACGTGTGTGTGTGTGGGGGGGGGGGGGTCTTTCTCTATTGGGCAGAGTGAGTAGCTTGCTTTTTTAGCCGGGACGTTCTTAGAAATGAGAGACAGACTGTCTGTGTGACCTTGTTGTGTGGTTCATGCAGTCAGAGAAAGAAGGTAAAACTGAACAGAGTACGACTCTGAAGGTCAATACAGTTGGTAATGGATCAGAATACTGGACGTGGTCATTGTTTCACACAGAACTGCAGAGATGAAAAACCTCTGAAACAACATTTAGACATTGAAGTGACACAAAAATATTAGTATTTCAACCAGATTTCAAGCATACATTGAGACATATAGTGGTTACTTTGCAGAGTAAAATTTGACATACAAAACATATGATCACCTCATTGAATATGATGCTTTACTACCTAACTGTGCACAAAGCAGGTAAAATTAGCTCCCTCTCACACTACCCCATTAAAATGCTGCTTAAATGTTAATGTACAGTATCAGTATAATAATTCAATACTACTACTACAACAACAACTAAAAATAATGATGATAATAATAATAATAATAATAACAAACACAAGTGTTATTCTGCTGCATGAGCACTTTTGCTTTTAATACTTTAAGTACATCTTACTGATAATACTCACATACTAAGTAGTATTTTTAATGCAGGACTGTTACTTGTAGTGGAGTATTGTATATTGTGTTCTTGATCTGAATACTTATTTCCAAGAACCTTGTCCCACTGCAGGTAAAAGTGAGAACACCTCAACCCTTGCTAAACTGGCTAAGATCACTTTAGACCAACAGCAAAACAAGAAGAACTATAGGGACAATAGGGAAAATGGTGCCGATGTCTGTAGTATTACTTTCCCTGAGATGCAGTATATTCTGACCGAAATATCACAGACAGGCATAAAATAATGTTTGAAGGAAGTAGCAAAGACTAACTTAATTGAACCCACTTTTAAAACACTATTCTGCCACCTGCATTTCTATGTCTATTTATGACATCCTGGTAAAAACACAAGTCATTGCCTTAACATCTGTCCAGTCTACTGGTAGACTATAATATAAAAAGGGACATGAGAGTCTCATAATTGCAGTAAGCCAACAAAATATCAAGTTGAGTTCCATGGATATGACTTAAAGGGAAACCACGCCCAATTTCAAAATTCATACATGCAATTCCTATGGTTTAAGACAGTCCAAAAATATTAGTTAACATGAACAACCCTCTCCCAAATCCAAAAGCTAGAGTGCTGAAATTAGGGCAAAAGTCTGGAGCTGCTCCATAAACAGTCAACTGGGAAAGATGTCATAGATGACACTAAGAGCACCTAGGGAAATGTTCTGACTATATGGGTACATTTTCTGTTTCAGACCTGAGAGCACTAATAGAGTAAAAGCTCATTTGGGTATAAAAAAAAAGACAGCAAACATTCTGTGGGTCCATGAAATCAGTCTCCTATTCGTTGTGTATGAAGCAGCTCCAGACACAATACTTAACGGCATCACAAGTTTTAGACTTACATCTCTGGTTTCTGGCTTAGAGAGAGAGTAGCTCATGTTTGATAATATTGATTGAAATTTCCTAGGCCATGGAAATAATATTGAACTCTTAATTTAGGTGGTGTTCCCCTTTGAAGACCTGACGACACATAGTGTTGGCTCACAACTCAAAAACAGCAAAATACTATATTTACGCAAAAATCAAAAATTAAAACAATGACATATAGTTGTGGCAGTTTTACCAACTATGAATCATTGCATCAGTGACTGCCTTTAATGACTGAAGTATTTGTGTTCAACTCTAACATCTGTAATCTCAGTTATTGCACCCATTATGTTCTGGTTAACTTGGTTTAATTTACTTTTTTATATGTAACTAAGCATACACTGAATCTTACCTACTTTAGTTGGAATGATGTGATGTGTATCCTTAGAGAGAGTATAGATTGATGTGTACATCTGTACTGTGAGATTATTCAAAAACAAACTGTAGCCCAGTTTTTACCCACAGCCTAGAGTGACTGGAGAACTCTGCACCTCAAGAATTCAGGGTTAGTTGCAAGTAGTTTTCTGCTGATGAGTATCATGTGATTGAAAGCTCCAGAAAAACCAAGTGGGACTTTAGATAGTTAACCGTTGAATCAAAGGTCAAGGATTAAGTGTCAGACTCATTTTTTTAGTGAATATGGACTAGAGGTTTTAGAGGTGCTGAGAATCATAGGAAGTTTGAACATCTACATTTATTCATTAACTGAGCAAAGTCAGTCTGCTGATGAAAACCACGTGATATGGTGCAAAGCTCCAGAATAAATGTATGTAAACTGAATTGAGATGAGACCCTTCAGCCGATGGATGGATCTTTTTTTTTCTTCTTTTTTTTTTTAAATCAATCTTAATTTATCATATTTAATGTTTTCATAATATTATGTTGTTTTCATGTAAACTTTTAAATTAATCTTTTATAAGTTTGTGTAACTTTGTCTCAGAGTATGCTCTCTGTTGGACACAGACCACTGAATATCTGTGACATATTTTTCCAGTGTGGACAGACATTCCATAGTTTCTGATTATATATTTCCCATACATTTACCTACATAACTCTGTGTCTTCATTCGGTCAGAGCAGTTCCAGGATGTACTGTGGATCATTCTATGTCTGACTTGATAAACTGGTGGAAAATTAGTTCAACTTGTGGCCTAATTGTCTGATTTCATCTGCTTCTGGTCAGGTATTGAGAGTCTACCTTGCATGGTCAAATACGATTTTGGAGTATTTGGATTAAACCTGAGAGGAAGGGCTGCCAAAGAGACAAGGATCAGGGTAAAAAAATAAAAATAAAGGAGAGACAAAAACTGTATTAAGAAATGTGAATAGAAGAGTTACCTTTGTCCTCACTAATAAATATGCCCTTGTTTCTACATATTTTCAATCATAAATTTGTAGCCAATCAAATTGCATCGCATTATCATAAAAACCAAAACTAATCTGACACCAATGACCTCATTTATTTGTCTAATCTACTTCTGAGTGTATTAGTTTTACCAGACTTCCTGTAATTTGTCCACAACAACATTTTGCAAAGTATTGGGTTTCGTGTTTCTCAAACTCTTCCACTCATCGGGCTTGGTGCAGTGAGTTCAGTGAGCTACAGCTCAGGCCCTGGATCATGTTACTCACTGAGTCTCATGACAGCACATCCAGCCCAACAATGACAGTTTAGGGTCATACTGTTTGTCTATGTTCCTCTTGTATAAATCCATAACTTGGCCCGAACCCCTCCAGCCCCGAAGCAATCAGATTAGGCTATCATGCCATCCTTAGACCCTCAAACTCTGCAACAAATCTATACGTTCAATTGGAAGTGTCACCGGACGGTCTTAGCCGTGGCTAAGCTCTCCACATGCGAGCCGAGCGACGTCTCAAAAGGGAGCCCTTCAGATAGCTCCAGCTGTTAATATACGCCTGCTTCCCCCGATGAGATTCTGAGAGGATAAATAGAGATGGGGAGGATTAGTTAGCGGGGCTACGAGGACAGGATCCAAATTAGAGGCAGTCTCAATCACCCAGCCCACAACCCCCCTGTCCGTTCGCTCGTATGCATTCGTTTTCTTGCACTGTCGTTTATGTTCAAGGCTGATTGGCAACAAAATTCTGATGTGGCGACATGGTCAATTTGGCCGCTAATTCGCCCCTCGAAACCTCAGTGACAAGCCCCCCCCCAGCCATCACCACTGCACCCCTGTATGCCTCTGTCAGATTACAGCCTAGTCCTCATCTGAACTCCTCATTTACATCTAAAGTAATCATTTTATCTAGTTGTGCATATAGAACTCTGCAACTCATTTAAGGTTGGCGTGCATGCAGTAATGTAAACATGCAGATTCGTGCTTTTGTGCAGCTCCCCTGTTGAATAATGTAATGATGCTGCTGAGTATGTTATATCAACAGTGTGATAGCAACGACAGAGAATTGATGTAAAGTTTAAATGTTTTTCAGCAGTTTGCAGGAATATTAGCAAATGTAGCCTTTTGGTTGGGCTCTAAATCACCATAATAAGTAGTTTTAGTACAGGAGGAAGTGGTCCACAGTAAATGTGACGCTTTGTTCAGTGTTTTGATTGAATGCTATTCAGGATTTTTGTATGTTTTCAATCAGTCTCAAATACTGTACGTCTTGAAGCCCTAAGGTCCTAGCATGTGTTGAACAAACTAGGTTGTATGATGTGTTTTTCAAACATGTCCAAAGGCAAAGTACTTGTTTCAAAAGAAGAACTCTGTGTCTTTTGCATCTTTGTAGTCTCAATGTAGTGAATAATACAAATAGGAATAACAACAAAGGGCTTTGGACAGTCTCTCCTCTGAGGCATTCACGGTGTTGCACTCGGTTGTTCAGCAAATAAAGTGACAGATACAGATGTTTAAAGAATGAAAAAAGAGAGCTGGAAAGAGAAAGTTCAAAACATGCCTACATTCTCACCTCTGCTACCTGACCAGTCATATCCACAGTGGGGGTGAATGTTGAACTGTCCATTTTGGAAAGTAAGTGATTATCAATGGCATCAAAAAGGAGGATCAGCCCAATGAGCACTTTATCTTAGGTATACTAACATCTATCACTAAGACATGTTGTTTGGGCATGTAGCCATGCCACTAATCAAAACTTTCTTAATCTATACACTATGGACTGAAAAGTAATGTGAGGTTTTGTCCCTATTTGTTGCTATCACAGTCTGAGATGTGTTTCATGCTGTACAGTGTTGATCTGCTCAGATGGGAGTCTTCCAGCAGATGTGGATTGTTTCAGAAACAGTGGTTTACATGGTTTTAATATCACGACCCCATAGGTAATATAAACAGCAAGAAAATCCATGTACAGAGGAGGTCAGGGTGTTGGATGGGCCAAACAGACAGAAGACTTTCACCCAGGAGACCGCTGTCCATGTCCCATGTGACACTTAAAGTAAACTTCTTTGACTTTGAACTTTCTGACTTCTTTTAACTATATGTACTTGCATCCTTTAGGTAATTATGTTATGTATGTCCATTACAACATACTTACATCCTGTTAGTAAAAAAATGTAGTTATTTTAACCATTACACATGATCTTTTTTAAACTTTAACCAAGTAATTTTGGTGTCTCAACCCAAGTGTGTTGCCACCACATACAGTAATTTGACACATTACATCACATACACCACCACCACGGTTGTGTTAAGAGCTTGTGATCATTCTACGTATTTTTGTGAGGTGACATTGGCATGGAAGTTCATTCTTGACATGAGAAATAGAAATTTTATCTCACAATCTACTTGTCTTGAGTCCACTGCACCAAAATACACCAGTATTGTGTAATTTTTTAAAAAAACAAACAAAATGTATGACATGCAAGATGCAATAATAACATAAAAATGCTACACAAAGAGGCTTTAAGATTTAAGATAAAGCCCCTAATAGAAACAGCCCCTAATTAATATTACTGGTACCTGCAGTTATTACACAGGCTAGCGTATACCATGTCGGGCAGGAAATCTAAAGTGTGGGATCATTCTGAGAAGGTGAAGGACGAACCCAAGATAGTATGTAAATTCTGCAGGCAAACATTTGCCTATCATGTGTCGACTACAAACATGATGTATCATCTGAAACATGTAAGTAGCTACATGGCCATTAGCCACTTAGCACAATCATTACTGTTTTGCCGTCAGCCTAATTAAGAGCTGGCTTGCTCAGTGTGTGACGTGCACTTGTAGACAAAATATAGGCCTATATTAATGAAGGTTCATTAGTACGGTTTTGTATTTCTCTGTAATGTAGCACACTTTTAACAATGTTATTTTCGCTATTCTTTCTCAGACCTTGAACTCAAACCATTGTGTTGACCCGCCCAAAATATATAATTTGATAATCAAATTAATATTGTAAACATGCAGGCGCCTCATCGACTAATGGCCCTAAATGGTGATTACTGGTTGACTGGGAAAATTCTTAGTCAGGGGCAGCCTAATTTTAATACAGAGCACAACACTGCTTATACTGCAGGGAGTAGCGTCAGCCTCCAAAATACACTATTTCCATTATAAAAACCTTGTAATCATAGACTGTATAATAAAGATGGATGATATGTCAGCCAAAAGTGAGGCCAAAACATCTCAATCACCTCCTGGTGGCTGGCTGCAGTATAGGTCATAAACCCCGCCCCCTCCATATTAGAAGATGGGACATAGGCCAAACTAAAAGTACACATCAAATACATTTTTCCTAAAGTGGTTTATTTATTTTAGGTAGTTCTTATCACACTGACATAAGTTCAAATATTCGGTTATAACTAGTAATTTAATGTTTAAAAAAGGGGGCTTGAGGTCATGATTGACAGGTGTGTGCTAGTCATTATGGTCACTATCAATGGTGCTGCTCACAATTGTTTGGAAAGGTGCATGGGTGGGAATTTGATACCGGCTACTGTGCAGACCCTGGCTCCAAATGATGTGACTAGCACAAGATGGCAGCGGCCGTATCTGGTATACTGCAGCTTCATTTTTGTACAGTGGGGGTAAGTGTAGATGCATCGTCCATTTTTATATACAGTCTATGCTTGCAATAGATAGACAGACACAGAACAGCCCACTTGACTTTTTGTTTAACTTGATCAGTTGTTAAATACTGGTGGTGCATACAGTTCCAAGCAACCTTACCTGCATCACAATCTGCTTTTTCACACCAACAAATCACCATCAGGAAATAAAGTAAAACTCAAACACAGACAAATGAACAACAAATGAACGAGACCATAACAAGGACAAAAAAAAGCATGACCACACTCTTGTATCTCGCTTCTTTGTTGTTTTTGTCTATCTCAGCACGGTCCCGTGTTCCTCGCCGTGAACTGAAAATGGTATTTGGGAGACAAACAACTTCATTCCACCGTGCATCAGTAATTAGCTGTGGAATTAGCGGGCTTGACGTGCCTCCACAGATCAGCCGGCCCTCCAGGGAGGCCTGCGGGTCCAGGCAAGCCGCATTTCCAATTATTGTGTTGAATTGCTAATTTAGTTATTGTGCCTGCCGTAATTGTGATGGGTATTGGGTGTGCGATTCAATTTGTTTTAAATATTTGTGGGCCGGTGGATTGGTAATGGAGCTGACCTATCTGCAGGCCCAGTGTGAGAGTTAGGAAGCAAAAAAAAAAAAATAGACGAAGTGACTACAAAGATGTTGTAGTACCCATCACACACACACACACACACACACACACACACACACACACTCAATCTCACTCTCCCTCTCTCATCATCTTAGTATGATCTGCCTCATCCCTTCTAAGACTGTTGAAGTTAAAAAGCCTGAATTTAGAAAAATAGCACTTTGATCATCTTCAGGGTGCGAGGCGCAGAGCATTAGACAGGGAGAACACTGAGGGCTTTGGTTTGATGAGGAGTGTCGTGGGAGGCATCGCCTTTCTCTGCTGAAATATTAGAGCAGGAGAGTTGCTGCTGGTGAAGGTAGCAGTACTCCTGGCCCAATTAGGTGACATATTTGGCAGGACACTGAAGACCTTCCTGTAGGAGAAAGCCTGGAACAAACAGTCTGTGATTGCAGGATCACTCTGTAGAGATGAAAATTAGACTGACAGATTGAGTGTGCAGGTTTTTCATGCAAAAAAAAAAAAGAATTGTCAGGTATTAGTTATCTGTTAATTAGCTAACTGAGAAAAGCTGACCTACAGGAGAATACATATTTGAAAGCAATACAGAATGCCTGACAGACTTACTGCATTCCATTCCATTTTTATATTTTGAATTGTCAGCTGCTGCCTGAATTTTCTTTTCCTTTAAGTAAATGCATTTCTACTATAAACTACAGGAAAGGCACAAACTGGTGAATACAAGAGATGGAAGAACAGGGTCCACACACTATAATATGCTCCCATAAGTATTCAATTAAATTACACCCGAGGTGATGTTTCAAGCGTCACGCCCTTCATCAGACAAACTACAATGCAGAGGCACACCTTCAAATAGCCACAAGGCCAGGTCACCTGACAGAGCACCTGACAGGTCACCTGGTACCCAGCAGCCATGAATACATACATAAGTAGGCTACATACACATAATGTAACTTACATACACACCTTGCATATCATGTGAATAACACTCATTTGTCAGATAAAAAGACCTGTGCAGTACCTAGAGCCAATCAGAACAACAAATTCACCAAATTCACCAGGAAGCAGAAAATAAAGCATTTGACGCTCAAAATTTCATTTTGGGACATTGTTGGCTGACGCATGGTGATTTGGCCTGAGTCGTTTTTCTCCACTTCTCTCTCAGAATCAGATGGATTCATGAGATATTATTCAATGATTAATATACCTGCAGAAATGCTCTGCAGATGAGACAGCCTAACTTTCAAATATGTAGGGCTGTAGTCAACCAAAGAAAATCTTGGTCGACTAAAGTCGCACATAATCTTCAACTAATCGATTAGTCGTGGGAAAAAATAAATCTGCACGTTATTTTTACTTCTGTGGTGATGTGTCTGTGTCACTCTGCAGTTACACCTCCAAAACACTAGTCGGCGGTGGAGGACTGTGTTAAGTGCTGTAAAGTTTAGTTCAAATCAAACTTTATTTATATAGTTGATTCAAAACACACATTAAATATGGCTTAATAGAGACAATTTCAAACACAAGTACACAAATTGGCTTCACTATAAATCGCAGAACTGACAGACAAACACTTGTCTTTATCTGGACACATTTCCCCCACCAATACAACATGCTAACGTTATTAGCACAAGTCTATGGCATTTTACATTGTATAAATTAGCCTAGCGTCTAGCGATCTTTTCCTCTTCTCATATAAAACCAGGGACAACAGCAACATTCAACAAAAGTAAGGCACTCAATGTGGCTCCATTACAACTCATAACATTCACTGACAAAACAACTGGGATAAATCCCGAAGTATAAATCCCTGAAGGATAAATCACACACTCAACTTAAAATGCTATTTTAGTGGAGGCTTTACTGTCTTCACAATTTATTGTTTCTTATCTGTGAAATAGCCTACAAGTAAATACAAGCTTCGTTTCAACTGAGTGAAATGGTTTCAGCTTACAGAAACAGACAGGAGGTCTGTGTCACTGCGACGCTGAGTGTGAGGGTGGGCGAGTTCAACTTTCTGTCAACAATGGGGTGTTTT
Source organism: Epinephelus moara (assembly GCF_006386435.1). Lineage (NCBI taxonomy): Eukaryota > Metazoa > Chordata > Actinopteri > Perciformes > Serranidae > Epinephelus > Epinephelus moara. Next base: position 38,299,642 of record NC_065507.1, on the reverse strand, counting down.
GAAAACACCCCCATTTTCACAGGTAACTTAGCCTGCCCCCCCCCCGCCGCAGGAAATAATGGTTTAATGCTGGAAAGCTGTTGATGTAGCACTTTTCTCCTTATGAAAGTAACACGGCGATTATTCGACTAATGAGAATTTGGTCGGACGAGAGCATAGCGACCAAATAATCGACTAGTTGACCAGGAGACTACAGCCATACAAATATGAAAGGATTAGATGTTTAAAGCCAATGTGTCAATGACACTGGACCCAAAGCTGACAGGGGTCCAGTTTCATTGGCCCTTTCAGCGGTGAAACTATCTGGTCTGATTGAAATCCAAAAGTCCTAGCCAGCACAGCCTCTGATGCTAGTGCTAGCAGCCAGCCTCGTCAAGCCACATTTGACCAGATATTCAGGCACAAACCAAGTAAGTCTACCTGTGACCGACTGAGTTACTCTCTTGCAAAATGGATTGCAATGGACCGCAGACCAATTTCATTGGTAAAGGACAGGGGGACAATTGTGTCCAAAATCCAGTAGCTTTACTACAACACATCTGCAAAAAGTCATTTTAATTTAGATATTTATATTTATGTTTAAATACATGGATGTAATTTATTAATTCATTTTACAAGGAGCATGTATATCAGTCTGTTCTCAAATTTCTTTGTCCAGGGCATCGAATACGGCAGCTTGATCAGTTGCCGTCGGTGTTTGATTCCAACACACGAGGCACCCTTAAGCACTGGTATGAGACGCACCAGGCTTTCAACTAACTGCAGTGTAAACCCACTCATGGCAATGAGGTAGTATAAAAAGGAAGAAAGTGGAAAATGGCAGGTGGAAGGGACAGGTGGTGCATGGGTCAACGAAACACAGGACTTTAACCCAGAAGATATGTCCCATGTGAAAACAAAAGTAAGCGTTGCATTTTTAAACTACATTACATAGTTCTATGTCACTTATGCTACATACATCACGACATTCTCATTAACTTACTTACTAAGTTAATTTATGTAATAAACATACTTATTTTATCCATTTTAAATTTCACCAAATATGTTTTCTGTGAAAATGCAAGTTTATTTTAAAAAGACACTATGCATGTAACAAATGGCAATTGACCAGCCGTCCAAAACTAGAAATTAGAGGGGTACCTAGAGCCTCATAGTTTGAAGCATAAGGCTGCTGACCGACCTGTCATGTGACGAGTTGGAGGTTAAAACATGCTGTGAATCTTTGAGGGTGGCTGTGGTTCAGGAGGTAGAGCAGATTGTCCACCAATCCAAAGTTTGGTGGTTCCATTCCTGGCTCTCCCGGTCTGCATGTCAAAGTTTCCTTGGGCAAGATACTGAACCCCAAATTGCTCCTGATAGCTGAGCAGAAAAAAATACTTTTTCTTTTTTTAGCAAATTAGAAGGTTTTTGTAAAGCAGTAGTTACAATCCTCTTTAATTTCACATGTGACTAAGACTGCAAAATTCACAGTGTGGTATCTTCCGACAAATTTCATGGACGTCACCAATTACTTTGATGGACATGCCCACACCTGCCTGCAACAAGCGACCAGTAGCGTGGCTAACATTAAAATCAGCAGGACTCTTTGTGGTCTGTATACAAGGCTGTTAATCACATTGTGAGTCAGCTTTTGCAGCATAACATTTCATTACGATACTATTTTTTCCCTTCTTTCCTTTCACATGCTATTATAGTCATTTTCTATTAACTGATATGGAGAGAATATTCTGCAGTCCGCACTGTCAAATGAAAGAGGTGTTTTTGTGGAGAAGTGTTTGCTGAGGGTGAATTTGAATTTCACAACAGTTTGGAGAGCTCATTGTGAAACGTGATTGTTCACCATGTGTGTAAGTGTGTGTGTATGGTGTCCCTGCTTTCATCTTGATGGTACAGAGCATGTGTTTTTCTGTCCTCCTGTCACCCTGAGGTCAATATGAAAGACGCAAGGCTGAATGGAACATCTAGAGGTCTTTGAAATCTCTTGTCCGGCCTGTATGGAAATACTGCAAGCACACACATACACAGACACAGACTGTCATGCATGTAGACACTTAAATTGAGTGCACAAAGTACAAAAGGTGCATGTGGAGAAACTCATTCACACATACACACACACACACACACACACACACACACACACACAGATGAAGCGAAAACAGCCATTTACACCTGGTGGGTGTTTGATCATCAATTTAGCTCCATCTCTCTCTCAGGCTGTTTAGTCTCCAAGGTGTTCAGCTCAGCCTCCTCAATCAATCCACATCACCATTTAACAGACAAATCGGCACATTGTCATCTTGTGTGTGCGTGTGTTGTGACAAACTCATACTGTTATTTACCAGGATATGATGTCTAACAAAAGGGCACCATTTAAGAAAAACCTAATCATTGTGAACAATATGAATCTATAATATTCAGCCTTCTCATTGTTGTCCAGTTTTTGGTCATTTTCATGTTTTACCGTATTGGAAATGAAAACTGCATTTAAAACACAATTTATTATAATAACTAATGCCATAGGGTACAGTTGGGTTTTTTTTATCATTTACGTTTCGTTCAAAAAAAAAAATCAGAGTTCTTGAGAGCAATATCATCTTTAGGCATATAGTGTAGGCACTGCATATATACTATAGGTTTTAAAAATGGCATTGATTACTATGCCATCAATATGCATTGTTCTCAGTGTTGTATCTTGAATCCCCAGATAAGGGATGGATCCATTGCAACCTTGTTATTGAAACTAAAATGCATCAAACTATGTTAAGCAGGACACACAACAGTAATGGTAAACTAAAGGTTAATGATATACAGTTTCCCATTGCTGCCAACTCTCAGAGAAACAAGCTGAGTTAACGTTAAAGTCAGCTCAGATTGCAGTCCCTACACACCTACTGATGTTGTCACATCAGTAAGGAAAATCCGCTATTTTTTGGTTCCAGCTGGGAACCAACTTTTAGGTTCCGAACCAGTTTATTTTTTGTCAAAATGCTCTGAATGGTTCAAAATTAGGAGCAGGAACCAGAACTGAACCAGTTCCATATTGGTGGAAAAGAGGTTTGAAGGAATCCTAACCTAGAAACAAGCAGAACATCCTTTCTGCAGGTGATGTTTAACCCTCCACCCACTGCAAACCATGTGGGGTGAATGTTTGGATTGTTCCAGCTAAATTTTCACCCTGGTTCTATCCTCCTTCACAATAAATGCCCAATGGGCTGTTTTATTTTGACTGACAGGACAACTGGTTTGACATTTAAATAATGCTCTACAGTTAGTATATAACCCACGTATTTGTGAGCCAGGAGGCTATGATAACTCACCTATGCACTGCAGGGTGTCATTCCTCATAGGACAGGAGCAAAGGAGGAAGTCAGGTGACGTAGTATAAAGAGCAACAGAGGTCCGGAGGGGCGAACAAGTCAAATAAGCACAGGACTTTGAACGAAAAAGTCAGCATTGAGTTAATTTAAGTTACGCACGTATGTGCCCAATGTCACATTGTAAAATAACATTGAATACGCAACATTACATTAAGTATGTAACGTTCCAGTGATGATACCCAAAAATTATTATTTTCCTTAAACTAAACCTAACCTAACTGGTGAGGGGGCTTTTTGTTAGATATCATATAAACTGCTGTATCAGGATATGTTGAGTAGGTCATCTACCAAATTATTTTCCATAATTATGCCAAAGAAGAGGTATAAATTTGATAATTACATGCTGATTCTTATGAACACCACAATACATATTGTAGATTTAATTAACAAATGACAGAGCAGCACCTGTTTCTATCTATGTCATGTGATCACATCAAAACAACATCTCACAACAAAGGGTTTACAAAGAACAAATTGAATCACGGGCAACACACATGCACAACAACATAAACAACAAACACAAGCTCTCAAAAGCTCAAAAATGCGTCCACATATATGAGGGGATACACATGCAAACATGCACTTCAAGAGTAAACACCACAAGCACCAGCATCTTATCATAAGCAAGCAATGCCATTATCTTTATGATTTGAAAATGTTATTATTCTGCTGCTTGCTTCCTCACTAAGACAAACATGAAGCTGATAACAATCAGGCCTGTTTTTCTCCAAGTGTTGGAAAAGAGGCAACAGAAGAAGAAAGAATAGAAAGCCCACTACACCAAAAAGTAAAAATGAGTAGGGTGAGACAGAAAGAGGAAAGAAGAAAAGGACAATGCATAGAGGAGAGGTGTGAAAGTTTGAAATTTTAACAGAGGAGGAGAAAAAGAGACAGCCTGGCAGCAGAGGCAATTGAAATCAATTTGAGAAGCACTGAAGTAATTGGTTTCTAAAGAGAATAGTGTCCTGGATGCAAGCTACCTCTTTCTATTCGGCCTCAGTGGCAGAATAAGTCCACCTCTCACCGGAATGACAACATCAACACCTTGTTTCTCATTCAGAGTTGTTACAAAGGTATGAGTGTGTAGGAGTGTGTGTTAGGCAAAGAAAAACTCCTCTAAAATGCCATAATCAAAGAGGAGCCATATCAACAATTGCAGCATGTTTGGTTGAATAACATTCAGAATCCACCAGCGTGCCCTTTTAGCTCGTGCTACGTAAAACTGGAGCCGAAAGGCCTTTTATATTCAATAATAGGGCCAGAAATGTAATCAAACCAATGTGATTGCCCTGTGATTCGTGCCAAAATGCATCTAATCTCACATTAAGATACATTAATCTGCTTTATAATTGACATTTTAAAAATAGCACTTATGAAATTAGCAGAGAAAAGGGGAGAAAAGGCTTGTATGGTCAATTACAACTAACACTTGGGCTTGGCACAGGAGCCATTGGACACAAGCCATGAGTATTTAAATTACACAGAACCAGAGGGCCTGATTACAGCAATGCTGAATTTAGAAGCAGTAATTGTAGTCGCAGGCTCACAATGATGCTATTCACAGCCTCTTGTTGGAGGGAAGAGGGCTTTCCTGACTTGTGTAAAGGGCTGGGATTTAAATTATGAAATGATGTTCAGGTGTCATTTCGATTAGGGTGGCACAGGGCATGTATCACTCCTATACTGAAGGAAGCCCATATACAAAATTTACCAATACGAATTTTAAAAGGCTGTTACCAGTTCTAATGAAAATCTGGGAACTACATGTAAAATTTTTTATACATGTACAAAAAGCAGGAACTACACCCAGTTTTCATAGTAGAGTAACTGTATAAATTATGGAAAGGTTGAATTAATCTTTATCCTAAAACCTTAAACTCTAAAGGTGTGGGAGCAGTCTTTACAAAATATGGTAATGTAATGTGTCATTTTTTTCTGTCCATTCCAATGGATAGCGAATCTCAACATAGAAATAACTTAATAGTAAAAATTACAATACATGGTCTTAACAGACTTTTTTTATTTCAACAAAAAGCATATAATTCATTTTTCATGAATGGTTAACCCATATCAGTGGATAATGTATTGCTTTTAAACACATTTTATATATTTTTGCATGGTATTCCTCTGAATCCTTTATTTCTGATGTTTCTCCAGAGAACAGTTTGTTGAAAACTTCCTGAGATGAGTATTCTGTGTACATAATCAACAGGATGCATTATAAAATGATTGTATCAACAGAGAATCAAAGTACAACAGTAGTTTTCTATTTAAAAGATTGCTCTACTGCAATTCACTTAAGATGATGTGGAACACTGTGATTTGTTTATAGACATTACCATCTAATAAGTTTGTGTATATGGGTGAAGTCAGATGACAGTAGTCACAGATCTAGACATCCAGTTATGTCCATTGAAATGGACAGGGGATCTGAACGAGAATAGCCATTAATTTGTTAATATTTATAAATTTGACGTTTTCTTGCCAACTGTAGTTAGAGGGTCTCACTATGTGCTTGAAAAGATTCCTAAAACTGAATATTGAAGCTGAAGTGACTACACAAAGTCATCATTACTATAGACTAAAAATGAAGCTATTAGCAGTGGAGCTCCTCACTTGTGACTGAAAGTGCCATCATCAGCTCAGTCATGATATGTAGTATGTTGCTTCCTTTTTTTTTTTTTTTTTCCACAAAAGTCACAGAAGCTATCTGATGTGATAACACTTTTGCCTACAGTTTGCTGTTGGGCCATTATTAACCGTAAAAACAGTTCTTGTACAGGCCAAGTTTTGTGTTGAACAGAATTTTGATTGTTTACATTCAGAGCCAGTAGAGGATGTGTTCTCTATGTGGAGGCAAAAAGTAATGTGTAGTAGCATAGACTGTATAAATAATGGATGTAGCTTCCATGACGTCACCCATTGGTTTGTGGACCCCTAAAGTAGCCTAAAGTTCAGCATTTCGGCCATTGCCATCTTGAGTTTTCTGAGCCAGAAGTAACCATGTTTCTGCTGTAAAGTTGGACATTTTACCATGTTGGTCTACAGGGCTTGACCAGCTTCTGGAGCCAGCCTCAAGTGGTCAATCAAAGAACTACAGTTTTGGCACTTCTGTGTTGGCTTCATTTTCCACCCCGGAGGTTGCCACTTGAGTAGTCATGATGGTGGAAGTGTAGCACATCTAACTTTCACGTGTAAGAGACTGCAGATGGTGTCCTGCCACATTCAACTGTAAATGGCCTAATGGGAGGAATTTAAACTCATCTATATTCCCTTTACACACAAAAATAAATGTGTTTATCTCAAATGTTGTGCCCACATACCTCCATGTGTCCTTTATGTTGCCATAGATACATCCACTAGATGGCAGTAGAGGGCAGAGTCAAAAGTTTCTAACAACAACAAATGACGGTGGGGGAGGTCGTAATAATTTACCTTTTATAGAAAGCAGCGTTGTAGATATATTATTATTGCGTTGCATTAAGCCATTTTAAAAGTGTTTTTGGCATGTTCTATGGTTGTACCTCGCTTGAAGTATGTCCACAGTCTCCACTGGTACTGCTCCGTTTTGTCCATATCCGTGCACTTTTAGAAAACATGCACAAATACAGAGGAAATTAACGCAGAGTACAGACAGAAGGCTCCATCTGTGTTGTATCTAATGGTAAGCATAAATGAGCCATTAGTTGTATCGAATGGTGAGGTTGCCCTTTGCAATCAACTGAAACTATGGGAGAACTATGGTGGCTGACATTAAGACACAAATGGCCCAAAGCCAGTATTTAGTTTGTCCTCTCTGGGCCACTGTAGAGATAACATGTGGACTCCATGGACAAGGACCCACTCCGAATGTAGACAAACGGTTCACTCTAAGGTAACAAAAACACAATTCTTCATTTTAGGTGATTTTATTCATGAATTCTATATTCCTTTTCTGTCTATATACCCCGCTGAATCCCACACACCGTACATTTCAAGTTTGATTTTTAAACATAACCCAAACATTTTACGAGTTTCTCTCTTTCCCTGCCCAAAACCAAGTGTTTGAGTTGCCTTAACCTAACCAAACCATTCCATATGTTTGCCATAACTGCAAACTTTCTGTATTCCTGGTCATACTGTAGCTGCCATGTGCAGATATTGTGATATATATATATTTTTGAAACATCTATCAAGTGATACATGTGACCAGCGTTTCCATTTAATATACTGCATGGTCCAGAGTTATCCAGCATCAACAGCAATAGTCATGTATAGTCAATAGTCAGGGAAAAACCTTTAAAACCCATATGCAAAAGCACTCAATATTATCCCCAACGTGACATACCTACATTCATGATTTGATACACACAGAAAAAACTGACATTTTCTGTCAAAGCCAGGCAGCCTGCGGCCAGGAACCAGTTAACACAGAGGCCTCAGCTACAAAGGCAGACCACGAAATGTCACAAATCAAAAACTCAAAGTTTCACAGCCACTGAGGGGAAAAAATACCACACCACAGCCACACCACGATATTGCCTTTTGGTCTCGACTTGATAGGGGCAAAATGCATATTCATGAAGTAAGCAACTTGTGATCCCAAACAAAGTAAAGCCCTGGCTTAGGGAGATTGGGCCCGCCGTTAATGACTTCTTCGTTTTAAGCCCGCATAAGAAAGCCCCCCGATTTCCCCTCGCTTGTAGTCCATGAGAATATTTAATACCGTTATTAATCATTTTTAATCCGTTTGCTTTTAATTAAGAAACAGCATGTTGCTGTCCTATCAGCCTGTGCCAGCGCACAGATTAATTGTAGCTTAAGATAGCCGGCCGTGATTGGTGTAATGTATTAGCTAACAAGACGCCCGGCTTCTAAAGATACTTGTACACTACCTTGGGAACTTGGCACCACTCCAGGGCCTCTCTCTCCCTCCCTCTCTCTCTCGTTCTCTCTCTTCCTCCTCTATCTCTTGTCCCGTGTGTCTTTCCTGTTTGATGCTGCAGTCAGGCGTCTTTGGGAAACCTTCTCTCTCATCTCAGCATGCCTCTGTGTTTGTAGCACTATTACTCTGATGGCAGGCCAGGCTATCCCTGATGAGGGAACATGGGGGAAAGGAGTCTTTCATTCTGTCCCTGGCCAGGGGCGATACACTGTAACCTATAGCCCCTGGTACCAGGCCCGGACTTTTTTCCAGACTGGTTCAATTTGACTCACTTGGCCCCAGGTCTGGATTAGGATGTCAGGGAATTGTGGCTTTATGGTTACATCCTCATTAGGTTGTTGTTTCCTCCTGTACTTTACCATGAGTATGATTGGAATGGCACTAAGACGGAAGCAAGAGGGAATCATGGCACCTAAAGGAGATGGCAATGACGTGATGTGATGCCAGAAGGGATGTTGTTAGTGATGTCATGTATTTTCAGTGCCATCCTGCTCAATTCCTCCTATCCTTGGCAGAAATTCTTGAAGCAAGAGGCTGACCCAGTCAAATGTGAATGGACAGTAGGGGGTACTCAGCTCTGACCCCATGCTGGGCTGTAAGCTTTATATGATGCTGATCACTCTATTACAGCTAGCAAATCGGGGGTAACAGACAGTCACTGACAATAGTAGCATACATATGTTCACATTTACTCACATGATCTCATGGATCTATCTGTGTATGGGGAGTGTGGCAGCTAAGACACTGTTCAGGGACAATGGACACTATTATCAGGCTTTATGAAAATCAGCAGTTCACTGCTGGTGCACTCGCTAAAATGAGTTTTTCTGCTGCACAAGCACATGATTCCAGAGTTTCAGAGGAATTTACAGGTGTCCACAAATCACAGTATCCAAAGTTTTCACCAATTCATGTTCCATCTCTTGTCCTACCATCAGCCAATGACCCAATGAAACACAGCTGAGTTCTGTCGAACCTCATACAGTCACTAATTAGAATAACTCTCCACTGAAGTTAACTGGAGCATACTTAACTCCTGCTGTGCAGTAAGTTCTGGCCAAAAGTGAACAAATTATTAATTTCTACCAATACCTTGGTGAGTTTGATAACTGTCATAGATATGGGTTAATAGGGGCCTGCCATACCTACTATAAATTGAGAAGGCCATTATCTGGCCATGAAATAAAACTCTCTGCCAGAAAGGGCTTTCATGAGAAAGTCCACATAAAGGTTGCAAGGGAAAGGTGGTTGATGGGTCAAACACGACTTTAATCCAGGACACCAGGGTTCCAGTCCCATGTGAAACCAATATTTACATCAAACCATGATCTTTTTCTAAACTTCACCATGCTATATTGGCATCTAAACCTAAGGAAAGGGAAACCTAAACAACACTTAACTGCCATTGAATGGGCTAAAATGGCCTTCTGAATATACCAGTAGGGTGCAGACCCCTACTGACCCATGTCTATGACGTTTATAAGTGCAGATAATGAGCATTTAATGGGCTGATAACCTCCCCATCAGGTGTTAAAGCAGTGCAGGTGGTGACTGACCAATGTTGTGTTCAAATTCAAGGTGTTTTTGCCATGAGATCCTGGAGGGACTGAAGTAAATTACATGTAAAGTCAATGTAAAGATGCACTTAAAGATGCGTGATGGACGCAACGTGAAATACGCAAATTAAGTAGCGCAAATTCTAAGTATGAGGCAGAGGACGCACCAGCGGGAGCTCATTCATCAATTCAGTGAATTCACATACGTATGATGCAAGTTATTCGTGTGTGCGAAGCAAGTCAACATAAAATATTCTAGCGTTCAAACTGATAGCAGCTCTCGTACAAACTCGCTGTTGTTGACACTTCTCACGCATGACTAACTGCAGCCCATACACTGAGGAGTTGTAAGAGTCTGCTTGGGGGCTTTGTTTTTCTCCCATACCGCATCATTTTTAATTGAATAGTGTTGTAAGTGCTACAGCTGCTTTTAAAATTATAGAGGGCCAGATTAACTAAGGCTGTTTTGCCTGTTTTTCAGGTGTGACACCAAAGCCATACCTGCCAAGCTGCAGACCACTGTTCGAGACCAACAAAACCAGTTGTGTCTCAACAAGTCATTGCTGTGTTTCCAGTAGCTCTTTAGCCACCACACATGATATTTTTTAGCTACCTGACACTGTGTTTCCAGCTGGTGTGGTGCCACAAAATGCAGTTCTTTTTTACTGGGACATCACTGCGTTGCCTGCTGGGATTTTTAAGCCAAAATGTGATCTTTTCCCAACCATGACCAAATAATTTTTGTAACCAACTGTAACCACACGTTAGCCACAACATTCTTGAAAGATAAAGAAACATAAGGTGTCAAAGTATCTGCTATATAATAATGTACTAATGTATACACGGTTTGCAGAAATGTACAATGCCATTTTTATGCTGGCACCTGGGCTGTCATGAACCCATACGTGTATGTTATAAGTTCTGTCCTTTTTCCATTGAAGACAGTCCTGGAACTTGGCAGCTTTTTTAGAGAGCCCTTGATAAAGGGCATCTATGCCATGTCCTGTGCCTCTGCTGCCTGGGAAGGAGTTCCAATAGTACTTTTGTTCTACTTTTTATCCTACTGATTGCGCTCAGTTTGATTTTGTTGTCAGCTTTTGTTGTTCTGCTCTGCAAAGATGCCTTTTTTTCCCTAAAGTACAGATTTTTTAGGAAGCTTTTATGACTTCTGCCACTATTACACAGCATTTTGGCATTTCATTTACTTAAAGTAAAACATTTCAATATACCGTTATAGAGAAAGTGTAAAACAATAAACACAGAGCAAATGAACAGTGAAGGCAATACAGGCAAAGTGTTTTTGTTGTTGTTTTTTGTTTTTTTCTTTGCTGCATGAAAGCAGGTTGTGGAATAATCTGTGATGATCTTAACTCTAACTCTGATGAAAATGGAAGCCTGCCACCAAAATCAGAATACACAAGTGCCATACAGTGTGTGTGTGTGTGTGTGTGTGTGTGTGTGTGTGTGTGTGTGTGTGTGTGTGCATGTGGAGCAGAGTGTGATGGTAATTTAGTGTATGAAAGAATAAATAGATGGCTATTTTCAGTATTAATTTCAGCATCTGCCTCTAAGGGACTCTCTCTCTTTCTGTCTCTCTCTCTTTTTCACACACACATACATCCACTACACACACGCACACAGAGTCTACTCTCTCCAGTGAAGAGGAGCCCATTGTGTGTGATGAGAGTTAGATTGGATGGCTCCCCAGGGAGCTGCTCTCCATTAGCTAAGGTGATCTAACAGGTAATCAGCAGATAATTAAAAGGCTTCACTTCTCTGATGGGAGGGGCTGAGGGAGTCGCAGTTGAGTGAGTGTGTGTGGGGTGTGCGCACACACATGCAAACTTTTGCATGTGTACCTGTGTCTATGCAGTCATTTCTGAATGTCATCGGGGCAGGAGGCTTGTGGTCGTTTTGTGTTATGGTGGGACATGCATCACTTTTATAGACGTTCAATCCTTCCTGGAAAGTATCTTTGAATGGATATTGAAAGGCGAAGTCCAGGTCAAATTAGCCAGGATGTGTGCTGTAAACAGTAATGGATAAGTGCCACAGTCTGGAAAAGTCTATAGGCTAAGTTAGTGTATCTGTGCTTCTCACTGCCACAGTAAATGAAACAATAGTCAAATTTACCTCATGCCAGATAGGAGCAGGTTAAACAGGCTGTTGCTGGGGTGGATGCTGTCGTTTCTTTGTGCTCTGAGCTAGTGCTGCCCCAAATATAGTTTTAGGGGCTTTGAAGCTTAGTAATTACCTGCAAATATTTCAGTAAATGACTCCAGTTACTACTCTCAACTCTTACTCACATTTCCATGTCTTTCTGCAACAAGTCACATCTCGTGAGATTTCAGAAAGAGACTTCCACTTGATGGGACAAACAGACCAGATTAAGCAAAAGGTGAAGAGACACTTCAGCCATTTATAACAATCTGAGCCCACTTTTAATGGAAATACAATGATAGTGTTCCATTGCCCCATATGTTTACAGTGCGGCCACTGCGTGGCTGCTGGCTGCTGCCAACAGTCACTTTGACACAAATTCATTGGTAAATAAGTTATCCTCTGAACATAACTGTGGTACCACACAGACATTCAAACAGACAGCAAAAATATTAACAACAATAATAATAATAAAAAAGGCCTGAAAATTGCTGAGCTATGAAGTGGCCACTAGAATCTTTATCAAGAAGGATAAGTGAAGAAACAGTTTGTGGTCCCATTGATGAAACCAGATGGTGGCAGCTGAAGAAATCCTCATCAGGCAGTAAACAGTCCTCTGCGGTCAGCAATGCTATTCTCTCATACAGTGACTCACCAATGTTAGCTTTAGCTTAGCACAGGCACATTCACATACAACTTTTCACATAATCAACTGAAATTTAAGCAACAAATGTGCTTAAATCTACAATTTTGTCTGTTTAACCCTATGGGCCCGAACAACGCATAGTGCATCCAAATTCACACCTGTTCTTCCCTAGGGATTTTCTCCGCGACGGTTCGTGATAGTGAGAAGCCACGCATATCACATGAAACAGCGGAACCGTAGCTTTCCGACTAGACCAAGCACTTGTCGGTAAAAAAAATGATAAAGTTACACTAAAATTATGTATAACAGAGTTTTCATACAGCTTTGCATGCACATTACTCTTGGATGGATTACTCACGACTGCAGGCTTGCACAGAAATGCCACGCATATCACATGAAAGTGCAGGACCACACACATCATTGTGCTGTATTGTGCTGTCATCCCATCACGCTATAAATACAGATCAACTGTCTACAAAATAAAAACCTGAGGAAATTCTTTACAATCCATTATACAGATCTTGTTATCAGTCACTTCATATAGTGAGGAATATCATATCTTACCACGTCTTANTATATAACTGAAACTGAAAAACAACAAAAAAATGTTCAGGTCAGCTCAAAGAGCAGCATGGAGCACAGAGAAGTAAGTCAAGATCATGTCAACAAGAAGACAGATTAGTTTAAAGGACAAGTACACTTACATTGATCACTTCCATAAAATAAAACAAGAAATTGGAAAAGATTGAAAAAATTGTTGAAATTTAATTAGGGAACTGATCACAGATGCATTGTCTCTGTGGGTTTTTACATCTATTATTGCTTTAATTTGCTAAAAGCTATGATTTTAATGAAGCTGACATGTCATGACAGTCAAGCAGTAATCTTTTAGGTCATTATGTTTTATGTTTTTATTTTGTAAAATCTGATGAAAAAAATGTTAGATTTTTTAAATGATTTTTTTTATGTCACAATTTCAATATTTTCATTAATTATTGTGGTTTATTGACTTACATAGCCTTTTAGCTTAGGTTGTACAGATTTTAGGGATGTAAGACATTTTAAGATTCTCCAAGAAATTACATCGCAATAAGCAAAATTACCAGTGTAGGCACTCTTATTGGAAAGTTCAAAGTATTAAGCTCTCTGTTAACCATTTTTTCTTTCTTTATTAGACTCTGTTACTCAGTTGAAATTTCCTTACTGAATTTTTTTCATCCATCTTTTAGGAAATAACTTATTGTTTACACCGGGCTACACATGGTATTACGGTAGCCTTTGCCAGGGTATTTAGAAATCTTGACAGTATGAGTTTTAATGTGGTCAAAAATACAGACACTCATCTGTCTATTAAACTCATACTGAGAGGCTGTATTGAATATGTATTGTATGTAGGGCATATCAAGCACCACCAGAGGTCAGTCTCCACTGATGGAACAGGCGGCTCAGCTGTATGCGGGTGTTGGGGATAACGTTACAGGACTGTAAACAGCCGCAACAGCAGAGACAGACTGCAGGGAAAACAACATATTTTCACATCAAAGCACCGCACACAAATACTGCATTCACTGCACACCAAGATGAAATGTCAGGAAGGTATTAAGTTTTAAGCTTTGGAAAGCAGAGCTAACATGGCACCACACCGGTAAGGTAAGACAACACGTTTACATGTCGTTTTCTATATGTTCTCTGACATTTATCCTAACGATATGAGGCGGTCTTTGTGGAAAAAAAGCTTGTTTAGTGGACTAACTTTGCACTTGAAGTATGCCCGTTCACTTACGTTTTAACAGGTCTGATGCTACTATGCGCCCCGGCTGTATCTAGGCTAACGGCTAACATGCTAACTATTATTTTTATGTCACTAGTCACTAGTTGTCACAAATTTAGACTTAGATTTAGACGGGTTGAAATAAACTGAAATTTCCCTTTAAGTTAACAAACGATGAAGTGCTTTGAGAAACTGGTTCTCCAGCACCTTGGCCAGATTACAAAGAATGTTGAGACTTAAAGCAACACAATGGAGTTTTTGAGCCCTCAAAATATATATCCAAGATCCTTGTGATGGTACAACTCTTGGATGACACCTCCGTCATTGCTTGAGAGCATCCTTTTCACTTGCACTGGCACTATGCAGTTTCGGGATTCGGGTAGGAACCCGGACACAAAAAAGACTACAAAATTTGGCGGCTTTACGGCATACGTCATATCCCCCTCCTCTCTTTAAAGTAGCGTAGCCGAACCGAGGTGAACGAAGTTAGACGTGGTTGTCATGGCTGATGCGACAAAGAAAAGGAAAAAGGTGAAGGTGTTGCCCGAGGAGACAAAGAAAAGAAAACGGGAGAGCGATAAAACAAGAGCTCGAACAAGGATTAATATTGGCCCGGCTTTCACACACTGGCGAGAGCTGAAAGAGGAGGATGGATGCCTGACCGATGGTGACCTGGCGCTGTTACTGCTGTTACCGCTGTTACCCTCTACTTAGGAGACTTACTGTCTGCAGGTCGGCTGCCTCAGGTACATTTTGAAATAAAGTGTTAGCCTACATACAGACAGCTTTCATTTTAGTTTGTCTTTAACTGTTTGCTGTTAGCATTGCGAGCGCGATGTGCTTGTGTCGACCGCGATCGTAAATCATAATAGCGGTGAATGAGAGACTGCGGACAGAGCAGATTGAAATATGGCTTTCTACATGCTGATCACATGTATTGATAAAGTATTGGCTTGGCTGGCAGAGGTTTTATCGCACTTACTCACAGTAACAAGCGTAGTTGTCGTCAACTAGAGTAATCTTGAAGTTATATTCCCTCAATCTGCACCGCGGCCTCTCTGCTGTTGTCTGACTTCACACTGTTGAGTTTGTGTGTGTGTGTGTGTGTGTGTGTGTGCGTACGCACATTGAGGAGGAGGTCAGCCCTGACATGCATAGAGCAACTCATTTCTCATCTCACCAGTATCGTTAGCTTGTCAACAAATGCAGAAAGATTTTTGCAACAGTTGTAACAGACAATACCATCTTTTTGTCTGTAGGGGGACCCCGTGAGGTAAAAAGCACAATTCTCCATTGTGTTGCTTTAATATTGTGAGGAAATCAACAATCTTGCAGGAGGGTGCACAGACAACAACCTAGTGCAAAATGTCAGCAAAACCCAAGAGCATAAGAGATACAGCAAACAGATAACAAAACAGAGATATAAGAAGAGTAAATATTGGCCTTACATTTATCAGTGGACCACACAACTCCAAATAAATGCTAATGGTGTTCTATGTCTGCCGGATGAGTGAACAGGCAACCGTTTGCAAAAAAGCTCACCATAACAAATTTATGAAGGAATAATGTGTCATTGTTGTGTTTACAATTTGTTGCACTGCCTCTCAGTGGCTATCAACAATCAATTACTGTAATGCAGGTCAAAATGAAAAAAAAAAGAAGAAAAAAAAAAAGATAAATGTAAATAGGCACACAACACAAAAACTGTTTGGAAAACTTTTATTTTAGTCACTTGATATTTATGTCTAAAAGGGTTTGGCATTTATCCAAGTTGGTAAATGTGGTTAATTTGTCTGTAGACAGGAAAGCACATTTGTAATATCTTTGTAATTTTGCTAGTACTCAGCATTTTGTGTCCAAATCACCTTGAGGAAACAGAGGTGGACACATTTTCATATTTGGGGATGGGGTGCTGTTCTACTAATTGATTTACTGTTCAGCACCACAGGATTCAAGCATCAGCAGAGCTAAAATTACAGACCGTCTTATGATGGGATCACTCCAGCCACAATACAGCGTTAAGTGACTTAAAAGGAATGTGGGCCAAGGGCATAAAGTGGGGGGGGCAATTCTTTCCTACTTCCTGCCCCCTTGCTCTTACAACACCCATCTCTGAACTCTTTGAACGACTTCATTGTAGTGCTGCACGATTTGGGAAAAATGTGCGATTGCGATTATGGTGGACAATATCGCGATTGTGATTGCAATTACAATATAATTACAATAAAATGTAATAAATAAATGGTATCATTAGTCTTCTTGCTTGATTCAGTGTTTCCCCTACATTATATAAGGGGGGCACTGACCTGACAGTTATTGTAATGGACAGACAGTGTGTAAATAACCATCAACAGACTGAGCACAGTCAAACACGCTGCTCACACAGCAGCGCAGCACGGAACTGTACCTACAGCGGAGCGAGCATATGTTGCGTTCAGGCGTTGTCACGTAAATGACAAATTCCAGCGCCATAGCACAACACAGCAGCATGTCAAGTGGGCCGAACCCGA